>NW_026623704.1:0-78846 GCF_030028575.1 Malurus melanocephalus
CTCATCTTTGAAATCTTTGTACAGTTTCAATCTTACCCCGTTTAAAACTTGCAATCAATTAAGAGTTGATTTACCAGTCAGCTAAGGAAGTTGAATGTATTTGGAAGTGCCATCTGGAGCACAAGCAGCCACAAGTGTCCATGAGGATGCACAATTCATCTCCAACCACTGTCAGCCTCACTTGTTAAACAGCACCAGCTGTCTATGGGGTAATGGATGCCCACGAGCTATCACACTGAGAAATCTTCTTTTCCTTCGCAAATTAAACACACCGAACCTCAAACGCTGAGGGTTCAAAAGTAAAAACAATTAAAAGATGGCTGAGCAGTGAGGAAGCCTTTCCAACTCCGGCACTGGCTTGGCTGCACAGTATTGCTGCAGCACATTCCCATTATTCACTACAAGTTGTGTAACTCGCTATGTTCAACTGCAGACATAGTAAGACCTATGAGCAATGCCACAGGAACCTCTTGCTTTTGAATTTCCTGAGCAGGCCCCAATCCAGCAACTTGATCTGTAAGTACAGAAGTTCACCCATGCTAATGGACTCGCAGAGCCAAGACTTTCAGTTTTAATGGCCAACGAGAGCTTTGGGAAACAAGGTTCTTCCAAAATATTTTTATTTATTTTTGTATGTAATTAAATAAGGTAAATTTTGGTCTTACATATATATATATAAATATATAACTAAACCACGGCTTTTACTCTATGGTGGTGACTCTTGATTTGCAAGCCACTCATTCTAAAAAAAAAAAAAATGTTTACTAGTCAGCAAATTCAAGCCCTCTAGCAATTGGTTCTCTTTTCTTTTGCTTCTCAGAGACTCTTTAGAAAGATTTCATAGATCCCCTGSAATTTCYAGCCCCAAAGCTGAMAACCATAAGTCCATGAYGTGGATATTTCAGAATGAAAAGCCACTTGGTTTACTGAAGCAATCCCCTGTTTAATCAAAACATGCAATAACACAGGTCTGAAAACACAGCAATGGTGTTTCAATTGACAAGAGAAATACCCAGGCAGTGTTTCCAAGAAGTAATCCCCAGCCTCTTGCCCCCCTGTTACACAGCTGGAAATTGGAAACTCTCTATGAGGGGCTCATCCATGAAGCACTCCCCTGAAGAATGTCCTTTGCCCACTCCACGAGCCGCATCTGTGCTGTCCAAGTTGCTGAAACAAGTTGTGCAGAAGCATTCAAGACGATGATGATGCAAATTGCACCTCAGTGCCATCCAGTCTGACTGGTGAAAGTTTGTGCTTCCTCACTCATCCGCCTCTCCTCTGCTGCCAGACCTTCCAGTGCACTGCTTAACCCCACAAGGCATTGTGGCCTCACCCTCATGACACCAAAGCACCTTGGACCAGGCACAGGAACAGTTTTCTCTACTGACATTTAAAGCCATACTGAAACAACAGTGAAAAGAATCTCAAAAGACACTTCTGACTCTGCCTATCCCAGCAGACAGCACCTGTACCTCACTTTCAGTATTTCCTTTTAGCTGTAACACTTAGATACTGCAAAAGGTTTCTCTATTGAAAGAGCACCTTCTCCTTTAGGATGCTGCATGTCTGCCAGCATTTTCCACTTAAATTTAGAATGAAAAAGAAATCTACAAATCCTGAACAAATCCTCAGTACACAGCACAGTGGGACTCCACAGTACGGAGTCTCTCTATCTCCCTCCTGCTCAAATCTGTACAAGTCCAATGCCATTCTGCCCTTGCAAGAAGAGATGGCAAAGGTGTTGACCCCTGAGGATATAACCATTGATTTTTAATTTGATCCAAGCCAGAAAATTCTGAAGTACAGGCTAATGAGAAATGAAGAGAAGTTCTAAGGCAGTGAACCCATGTGACAACTTTCTTCTTTGGAGTGGTGGTACCAGAAATGGAGAAGCATGACCTCACTGTTTCCCACCAGCAGAACTGGACATCTCATGATCTCATGAACTATTCAGGTCTGCCTCTCCAGACCCCACACAGCACAACAAGCCCTATTGCAAAGCTGTTTTTCTGATACCATCCTTTGCCTTGGTTCAAGAAGAGGCGTGTAAGAAAGGCAGGCTATTAAAACAACACAAGGTGCAGTTTTTCTAGGAAAACTGCAGTCATTTGGTAATGTTTTCCTAGTACTGTATGCCAGTCTCCCAATCACAGTAAGCCCTCTCTGGGTGCACATATCCACAAGACAACAACCACCAGGAACAACTGCCACCACCAACCAAAACCAAAAGGCCAGAAGCAACCACGGGGAGCTGTTGGTCAGTGACTGTGAGTAGTGAGGTATTTATCTGCCTGGCTGGTTCCACTACAGTCTGGGATTGTTCCAAAATTTCAGCTATAAGCAACATTTTTAAAGGAGGCTTTCTACAAGAGTCTATTCACATTCATTTTTCAAAATTAACAACTGAAGTTATCACAGAGCCAACATTGGACTTGTAGCTGTGGCCAGCCCAACAGCCACACCCCAGTGGGGGAAAAGAGTCAAGCATGGTCTAAATGAAGCTTTTCAAAGGTAGCAAAGCACTGCTCTTTTTTCCACAACTCTCCTCCTTGAAGTCAGGATGAGCTCACAGTCAATGATATCACAGAATATACTCCACAACATCCTAATTTGCACTTCCAGACAGCGTGACTTGATTTCTTAACTCTTTATAGCTGCAAAAATTTTGTGGGCGAAGAACGCAAAAATCAGCTCATTACTGATGAACCCGGGGCCAAAAAAAATCCCAGTGCTTCAGTCACAGAATCGCCAAGCCTGCCTCTCCAGATTGAAAACCCTGCCATCAAGTTATGCTTTCACAGACTCTGCAAATCAAAGAGTTAGCCCGTGGCATAAGACAGTTCACCACCTCGGCAGTCTACTGAATAAAAATCCCAAATCCCTCACGTTGTTTCGCAGCAGCTCTCCTTCCCGTCACTTCTGCTCCCCCTCCCGTGCTGCCCAGCGGGATGAGCCCAGACACAGAGCAGTTTGTTTGGCACGGCGTGGGCAGGCAAAGCACGGCCGGCAGAGCATTCACAGCACAGCGGAGCCTCTCGCACCAACAGSGCACGGGTTCYTTYCMAGGCAMGGCTSGGCTGGGCGGCCAGAGMRCTGCGGGGCTGCGGCCCTCACGGCMCCGAGGGGCTCATGCCGGGATGCCGAGATCGCGGACTCACGGCCGGCAGCGGGGAGGCCCTCGCCAGCCTTGCACCTCCGCCCAGGCACGGGGAGCAGCGCCGGGCAGGGGAGCGGGACGCGCCGGGCTGGCCCCGCAGCGGCACCAGCGGAGCTCTGACCGCCCCGCCCGGCGGCCACCGGCCCTGCGGCCACGCACGGGAACCGGGAGGCTGCCACACCGCTGCTCCCGCCGCCCCGGCACCGGGATCCCGGCGGCCGGAGGGCGTGGTGGGGGCAGCGGCATTGCCCGCGGCATCGGGCCCGTCCCCGCACGGACAGACAGACGGATGGACGGACAGACGGACGGACTCACCTCCCTGCCGCGGCCGTCCCATGCCGCTGCCGGCACCGACCCGACTCTCCGCCGCCGCGCCGCTCCCCCGCCACCTTCCCCGGCGGCGGCCGCCGTCGCTGCTGCCGCCGCTTTCCGCTTCCTGTGCCCGGCACCGCCCCGCTCCCCGTCCCTCCCCCGCCGGAGCCACCGCCCCCGGGGTGAGGCTTCCCTGCCCGGGAAGCGGCTGCTCTCACGGCCGCGGTGACTCCGGCCCCCGATCCACCCCAGAGCCGGGGCTGCTGCAGCCGTACCGGGTGGGGATGTGCGGGGGACCCGCTACTCTCACCCCCCGAGGCCTGATTTGATGCTTGAGCTTCTCCCCGTAGCTCTGTCTCCTCTTCCTCTCCGGGCGTACCCACGCCCCTTCACATCTCCTGCCGCCGCTTTCCCCATCGCCCCCGTCCTTGCTCCCGGTGCCCACCCCCAGAGCCCCGCAGCTCTGCCAGGGCTCTACAGCTCCCATCCACCCTGCCATGCTCCTCGCCTGCCCTTACACCGTCACCCTGTCCTCCAGGAGAAAGATCAGCCCCCTTGGAGCTATCCCATCGCAGACTGCGGTGTCCTTGGGTTTCCTCCAAGGCTGAGTGTATTGCCAGGCACGGTAACTCCTCGCTTTCGGGACGGCCTTGGTCTGTTCCTCCAGCAAGCCTGCAGCGCCCTTTGCCCCTGGTCACAAGAGATTTGCCATGAGGAAGGATTCCTGCTGCCCAGGGAGAAGAGCCTGGTTCGTCCGAAGCCTGCCTTGGGCACCAAATTCCTGGCACCATGTGTTGTGGGCAGGTGGGAGGGAAACAGTAGAGTTCTATGTCAGTGCAATACACTTCTTCTACATGCAAATGTTGCTCCTATTTCACTTCACCTTTGGGTTACATGTTAAAAATATTTAACTTTTCAGGACGTACAATGAATTAGCAACTGGGAATGTACGACAAAAATCTGGACCTCCTAGATTCCAGTCCTGTGCTTTGAACTGCTCAGGAATGACCCAGGCCACAAACAGAACAAATGCAGAAGAAGCTGAAGTTATTCCTATTAGACAGTGTATGTGTTACATTATTGTGGCTTCTGTAGATGGCGTCTTTTATTTTTCCCCTCCACTTTACCCTCACTCCCTTTTTCCAAAATAATGCCACAGTGTTAATTGTGATGCCTGCCCCTACTCAACACCCATAACCCCTAGAATGAGTTCACAATGGAACAGTCAACCAGGAATGACAAGAAATCTTTCCATATCCCTCTGATTTGATAGTTACATTGCCTCCTATTTTGCATGGCATACCTGTTTACCCAACCCTGTGACTGACTGGAAGAGTCTGATATCAACTGATAGGCTCCATCTTGTATTATGCATCAACATGTGTCTGAACTTGCCCAAGGCCTGAGAGCTCTGCTGCATTCCAGGGACTGTCTCTGCCCTGAAAAGCATCTGACACCCTGCTGAAAGCCTGCCTCACTCTCACTGCCTGCTAAGGGCTCTCCAAGGCTTATGGGTTTGCTTTCTTCCTGCTCAGACATGGGCAAAATGTCACAAAAGACAACAGGCTCGAGCTTATGCAGGACAGGCATCTGAGCCAGGGGAGAGCTTCAGTACAAGGAGCAAGGTTTTACCTGTGCCATATGGGCAGATACTGCCCTTCCTGAAAGGCTATGGAAACTCAGGGGAAAACATCAAGGGAAAGAGGCCTTTACCTCTTTAACGAGACTTCTTTGAAAGCAACAAAGAAACTCTATATTTTTCCTCCTATTATGTTGCCCCAGCAGCTGCTCAAGAAGATTTAGAGCATTTCTTAGTACTCATTTCGTGGTTTAGAGTAGCAGGACTCCATGGAAAGCAGATTGCTAAGAGATGTAATCTAGGGACACATACAAACCTCAGTGAGGACCAGCACCCATGCCCTGCCCAGACCTGCAGATACCTGCTGGACCCAGCAGTGAAGCTCCCTCACACCCAACCAGGTCACACAGAACACTGGCAAAGGAGGAATACACTGAAGGTGGGCTCAGGGGCAGATTCTGAGGCACTCCTACATCTTTATCTCTCATCATGTGCTTAAACCTCTGAGACACAAGGAAATGTTTCATATGAGTCAAGCTACCTGTAGCAGGGTCATAATTCAGAAATTTATGAAGTACTGTGCTCCTGCACATTACAAAATAGGTTAAATTAGAGTTGATTAGGGTTGTAAGGATGGTCTCACATTCACAGGATAATTGTTTCAGCTGGAATGGACTTCTGGAGGTCCAGTCTCCCCATTCAGAACAGGTTCAACTAAAGCAAGTTGCTCGGGGCTGTGCCAAATAGGGTTTTGAACATCTCCAAAGACAGAGAGTCCACAAACCTCCCTGGGGAACCTGTTGTAGTGTTTAACATGTGCATAGTTAAAATGGACTTTTTTCTCATGTCTAAATGTAACTTAATTATCTCACTTTGCACCTGTTCCCTCTTCTCCTTTCACCAGGTCCCACTGAGAAGAGTCTGGCTGGCCTTTTTTACTCCCTTCCCACTGATATTTATACATGTTGATACACATTTACACATATCAATTCCACTCTGAAACCTCTTCTCAAGGCTAAATTTCCCAGCTCCTGGTGTGTCAGATCTTCAATTCCTGAATCATGTCAGTGGACTCACTCCAGTATGTCCATGTCAGACAAAGCTGGTCTCTGGTCCAGAGTGTGCTTATAATGCAAGGCACTTTCACTGCCCAGTTCCCTTCTCTTTTGATCTTTTCCTGTTCCTGCTAGAATAGTAGCCAGGAGATGTTGTAGGAGGGATTTATAAGTGGTCAAGTATATAGCTCAGCACTGCTTTATGGCATGCTCATAGAATCACACTCACATAGGGATGGAAGTAGGACAGGTGGGCCTGAAGCCAGGCCAAAACTGTTTCATGAAGTGGCACACAAAAAGGGGATATGATTTCAGATTCTTCATCCCTTTCTACAGTGGACTTAAGAACATTTTATGAGATTTATGAGATCATAAATACCTTTGATTTGCTTCTAATTTGTCTCCAATGGAAAAAAAAAAAGAATCCTTATCATGTGAATACCAACACTGCAACCTCATGTTCACTGGAAGCAGCTGAGAAAGGTGAGTAGATGCCCGGCACTTACTTCAACAAGTAAATTGATAAAATTATTATTATCTGCTTAAACTAACAAAACCCAAGCCTTTTTCAGATTTTACAAAAAGCAACTTCTCTCTTCCCTCAACTCTCCTTTGACTTGCTTTTTTTCAACAGCAACATTATTAACATTCTCATTTCATACAGCTACTTGAGGGGTTGTTTCTATCCTTAGCTTTGAAGAAACACGCAGGAAAATGTTACAAATGCAAACAGGAACATTCTCTTCTTGCCTGAAACATGAGGATCCAGACAGTTTTTGTCCTCACCACATTTTCTGAAGGGTCTGTGTGGCTTCCCACCAATGCAGCACCATCTGACCAGGGCCAAGATGGGTGGATGAGTAGTCCAAGGTGAAAAACACACATTTGCAAGAAATCCACAATGATAGAGAGATCTGTGTTCTATGAGGAAATACTCATATGTAATTCCACTAATCTATCTACTGCATTCCTCAGGCTTGTTATTTTTCACTCTGAAAAGCAAGAGTGAAGGACAGAAGACCAGGAACAGATGAGACATTTTCTGAAATGTGGACATTATACTTTCTTTTAGCAAATCCTTTAGTGTTTTGAATCATTCTGTCTCACACTTTGATTTGCCGATTACAGTGCATGATCAACATGCTATTCATTGAAATTATCTAAGTAAAGGTCTACATTGTGTCTTCCAGGAACATACATTGTAAAGTGGTGGGAGTTTTCACACAACTTGACGTGTACGTTACACTTTTAAGTCATCTCTTGGCTCAAAAGTTTGCTTTTTGTTTTTCCTCCAGGACCTTAGCTTCACTTATTTTTAAATAAATCAATTTCCTTATCATTTTATTTTTCTATTGATCATTTTATGGGTCAGATTCTGTTTTGTTTGGAGATACACACATGCAATAATTTTGTTAAGACACTAAGATTGAATTTGCTGTAGATTTTCTCCATCACCTTGGAAACCAGTCTTCTTCTTCCCTCAAAATCCAGGCTCCACCTTCCCCAACACACAGTGACATATCCAGATAATTTTTGTCTCTGACAAAATTCAGTGACACAATCACATGTCTACATATGGCCACAAAATCTGATTGATTTCTGAGCTTGGTATTGTTTTTACTATTTTCTGAGTAAAAGGGAAAAAATAATTCTCAAGTTACAAGCCACTTAGGACAAAATTTGTGTGCATAATGCCCTGAGAATGAGAAGCAGTGCTTTGTCAAGGAACACAAGCATGAGCTGAGGCAGCACAAGTATAAATGTCACTCTGAATTACAGCCTGCTTTTATAGAACATCAGCTGGAGCCTCCAGCACGGGCTGCAATGTTTTTTTTTTTTTCCTGAGGTTGGATATCCATTCATAGGTCCTATCTGATGAAACTGCTTGTACAGCCAATCTGAGCTGTGCATGATCCTGCTCTGGGCTGCTGACCTCAATCCAGCATCTTACATAGAAAGTTTAAGTAAACATGCAATGACAGAAATGCACAATGTGCCACTTTGCAGCTCTTATGCTGCAAAAAATTGTGTTTGGAGGAAGAGAGAGAGGCCAGAGGGACATGACTACAAAAGAACACCTTCCTTCCCTTTTAGGGAGGCTGCTATTTAGAAAGGGAAAATGGTGTAGTACCACGCAGCTGAAGAAACAGCATGACAATTATTTTGTATAGCAACTTGTATAAAAGCTGCTCAGCCCTTTATGGAATTAATTATCTGAAATACATGATTTCTGCCCAAATAAAGAGAAATGTTGGTGGGTTACAAACACTAGAAAAACTTTATTTGGCAGAGATTCTGTAAAACCCAATTCTAGATTCAGTTGAAATCTCACTTCCATTTCAAAGCAGACAGAGGTAGAGCTTTTCTTTGGGTTTGACAGATTTAAAGAACACTAACAAATATCGTTTAAAAAAAAAAAGAAAGCAAAAAACTCACAAAAAAACCCACACTGTAAAAGCATTTAAGTATATTTACAGGGGGAAAAAAAAGGTAGATTTCATCTATCTTGTTGAAGAGCACTAGAAAAGAAAGAAGAACCTAATTTATTTACTTGCCCCTGAGTTAGAGGGCTAAAATCTATTGCAAAAAGTTATGTTTCCTCTGTGTTAGGATACCTTGCAGCTCCCTGTAAACCTTGTCTTAAGGGGTAAGGGACATTAACAGGCAGCTTTCTTCTCCTTTGTATCTCAGAGGCTGAAACAAAGGAAAGCATGAGGCCTCAAAAAGGAATACCTGGCCATAGTGGGGGCAGATAAACTATTTTAATATGTTCTGGTGGACCCAGCCACAGGATAAATCCTGTTCATGTGCAATTGCCTGGTGGCCAGAGAACCCATAGGTRTGTGTGTGAAGCTGAGGAACAAGATGGAACACTTGGGAATGAAAGATTTTAACGAAGGGCAATAAATATGTAGCAAAAAGAAGAGGTGAAGGAACAGAGGCTTGAGTCTGCCGACTGAAATTATGTGTTCAGTCAAGCTGCCAAAGAAAAAAACATAATTGGTGCTTTAATTCTGGGAAAGAGAGAGTGTTTTTCCAGGCTGGAGAAGCACCGTGAGCTGCTGCAGCTGATTAACAGTGCCACCAGCCGGCCTGCTGGAAGAGGGCCAGTTTGAGAAACCTGGGAAAACAAGGTACATCCAGGCACCACCTCTCACCCCTCAAACTCCTCACAGTCGGACTCTGACCCTGCAGGCACTTTGCCAAGTGCACAGGGGGCTGTTCCTGGGATCAGCTGCAAGAAAGGTCTTACCCAGAGAGGTGCTCTCAGCTCCAGCAGGGTCAAAGGAGGTAATGAATTCCAAGGGGGTGTCTGCCACAGCCAAGAGTGAACAACAGAGAATCCAGCTCAGGAGGGCTTCTCCTCGTGTGGAGCACACCAGTCAGCATAATGAGCCATGGCAGCCCTGGAATTATTAAATAACCAGATGGTGCCACAGAGGCAGTGTAAATGCAGGCAGTGAGATGTATATTGGCAATGAGATATTTAAAGATATACTTTTGATTGCTTGGGGGGTGATTTCCTATTGGAAGATGAACTTTAAATTCAGTTAAGTTTGGCACCTCACAGTCTCCCTGGTCACAGCACTTATTAGGAGAGCTACTATTACCTGGTTGTACAAAAACACCCTAAAATACGTTGTATAAAGCCAACAGTGTCACAGTTGTGAAAAACAGGAAAGTTCTCTTGCAGCAGAGCAAATCCAGCATCAAAACTGTGCTCTAAAAACTGAATCAAAGGGTCATGGAACCTTTCATGCCACTTTTTAGACAGCAGTGAGGAACTAGTTTTGCCCAACAGCTGCAACAAAGAACTGTATAATGAAAAAAAAGGCTGTGGGAGAAGGAAAGGTAACATTTATAACCATCTCAAATTTTGGCAGTTTGGCAGCCTTGCACACCTCTGCCAARAATACTGGTCAGCTTTTTGCTGGACTATAACCATGTGATTATGTAGCTAAATTTTATATTTCAACAAATGCAAGTCAAATGGATTTCTAAGAAACCAGAAAAGTGCCAACAGTTTATCCCATGTGATTGTCATACAGCTGACTGGTTCCATTCTGCTGAGTTTTATGTGGACACGTAGACTGGATGCCAGGTATCCACTAAAAAGCTGATTGAGAAGAGGTATAGTAAGATAAAGTATGAATTTGAGAGGGAGGAAGGGGGCAGGGAAATACAGCCAAACAATGCTGTATTCCAAGCCCTAACAATAACTTAATGTAAGGGATAACAATGGAACATCAGTTAAAAGTTTAATTTTCCATCTCTGAAACAGATCTGGGAYTGAGCCAACATCCTTCCTCTTTGGACTCTGAAGCCAGATGGAGTCTCATTCCACTCTGGAGCAACTCACAACATGCAAATGTTAGGGCCAGTCACAGCAGAGAGGTACAGGTKTGAATAATGGCTGCACAAGCCATGTTTCTGATTTCAATGCCCATGGACTGCCTGTGTGATGGTCACTTTTTTTCTGCATGTTCTTAGTGAAATTACTGCATCTTCATGGCTTTGAGACTGTTGTTGAAGATGAATACAGCTGTGAAGCAGAGGAAGAACCTTTGTTCCTAGAGAAGTAATATCTAATAAAGTGTCAAGGAAATGCTGTCAAGTGTCAACAAATACCAGACAACATATCCACTAATACAGTCATCAAGGAAGTGAGCCAGAATGCTCTAAATACCATTGTTTGTTTCAGGTTTTCAGTTTCACAGAATTGCTGACAGTGTCATATAGCAAATGCATATCTTTGTAGAGAAGTGACAAAACAGCCTTCCTGACAAAAGAGCCTTCCTGAAAACCTGCTTCTTTTTCTGGAAGGTGAAAGTCTTCCTAAGCCTGTCCTAACACACCACCTTTCATCCTGTTCAGCCAAGGAAGCAGGCTATCACTTGTTTGGAACACTGTAATATATTTTTATATTCTCACTTTTGCTGCTTTCTGAGTCACTTCCGTTAATCTGAAATTCCAGTCATGTCCCCCACAGATGAGGTATATCCAGGTAAGTCCATGCTGTCAACAGAAGACTAACACCTGCTTCTAGCAAATTCTGCCAGGCATGCTGAATCATACTCATCTGTCATTACCACCYAAAATGCTAAAACTTTGGTGTGGAATGAGTACCTGGATCCTGTCAGGAATGCTGGATGCTGACAGCAAAGTCAGARAAACCAGTTTTTTTAGCTGGACTGTGGCATCTGTGCCTTGCCTTGCTTCCTTGCTTTGCATTCAGCGAGATATTTAGAGGATCATTTCAGTACTAGATGGTGAACAGAATGAGCCACACTCCAAAAGGATACATAAGAGTGGGGACACCCCGTGCTGCCAGGTGCTTTCGGATGAGCCGCTCGGTGCCGTACCAGTTGAACCCTTTTGTTGCATACCCAATCCGTGGAAGATGCACTGTGGCTGGAAAGGAGGGAACAGAGAGTGCATGCTCTTCAGGAAGAGATACACATACAGAAAGCCATCTAGAAAAAGWCTTCAAGCTACCCAACAAGAGCAGGAGAAATATTTTTGAGCAACATATCTGCTATGGAGATCTCACTTCACATGAGATATAAAACAGTGGAGGAGAGGTGGAAATTAGTCATCATCTTTAGGTGATACCAGAGATAAAAGAATTCGCTGTTCTACTGCACAGACACTTACCATTCCTTTTCTTGGCTGCTAAATAAATCTTCTTCAGGCCCTTTTCCAAAGCTGACAGCTTAATGCCAGACAAGTTGTTGGACCGATCCCGGTGCTGAGCTACAATCAAGGCCAACTAAGGAGAAAACACAAAAAATTGAAATGGAATCTATATACAGTACTAAGGGACATAGTGATAGTGCTGGAAAACTGCATTACTAACTTTTAGTTTTAATAAATGAAGAACTAATTTTTTTCTAACATTTAACTGCAACTTAACCATATTCAGTAATTAGTGCCATTATTACTGTGAAAAAGACATAAGGTTCATTTCACACAATTTCAAAAACATATGGATAGAGCAAAACAGAAAAAGAGCTTTTCATTCTCACCAAATCTTGTCCTTTTTTCCTTGATTTTTTATCATCAATAGGGAATAGCAGGGTTCCTCCTAACTCCAGGTCTGTCCAGAAAAAAGAACAGGACAATAAAAAATCAGACCCCAAGGACACAAGACAAACATTTTCCCCCTGAGCCACACAGTCACACACACACATCCCAGCTGAAGACAACAAACAGAAAGAGACACACAGAAATGAGAAGAAAGCATTTCCCAGGAAATTAGAAAAATCAACAGGACTACCTTATAGCAAAAAGTACATTTCTCATTAGCTGCAGGTATCTCAAAGCTGCTAATACAAGCTCAGAAGAACATTAGTGCTTGGAGGGAAGCAAAAGCTCAGCTGAGTACACCTGAGGTGGCTTTCATCCTCCTTAAAAGCACTTTGGCAGAAGATGCAGTGCTCTGTCTTATATAATGAAAAACATTCTGTGAATGATGTACAAATTTGGGGTTTTTTTCCTTTTTTTTTAAGACTTGCAGCATGAATTGGAATGATCAACCCTTATACAGAGTTCTCACACTCCAAACAAGTCAAATCAAAGTACCCACTGAAGTAATACTTTCAGAGCAARGGATGCACACATSTAGAGGAAGAGTGAAAAATGTAAGYATCAAGGTACYCAGGCACCTGACTCCTGCACTGTCAGTGGAGTTCAAGCTCTTTCACGTATCTTGGCCTCAGGTCACATTTTAATCTCTTACCTTTCATCTTTCCTGCCATCTCATATATTTTCCTTGGCTGATCAGAACGAGCTTCTAGAGCAGTGAATAAACCACCCCTTCCCCAGCGGCCGGAGTCGTCTAGAATGAAATGACAAGTTAAACTCCTTTTAGAAGTGAGGTTGGAGACCACCCTTGCAGGAAAGGTGCCTGCTCTGTACACAGGCAAAAAGTGATTATCAAAACCAGATATGGGAACTACATACAAACTTAAGTTAACCACTATTCAAGGGACTATCCTAAAGGATAAATCTCAGCCCTTGAGAAAAACAAACTTGTCACCATTCCCTGAAAAACTCTGCAAAAGAATTCCTTCTTACTGTCCACCAAAAATGCTGAAACAAGCGCTAACCATAGTGTTGAGCATATAAATCTGACAGCATCCTCACATACATACATACATGTACATACACAGAGCATGCATGTAGTATGTCCTCAGATTGGTGCCTCGGGCATCTCACAACTAGGTGCTTGGTATTTGCAGTATTTCACTTTTATTTGGCATTTCCATTTCAAACATGAGGTTTCATGCAGAGTGTAACATAAGCCAAAGCAGATTATGATGTTCTGCTAAATCTTCAGGAGAAACCCTTAAAAGTGACTTTATCTCCCTCAGCTTTAGTGTCTTGAAAGAGGGCTTTAAATTAGGAAACTAATCTGTACTGTCAGTGTTGAGAGACAAGCACCAAAAAATTTACCTCAGCCTCTGGAAGTGTCTGTCTCTCTCTGCTGACTGGATAAAGAAGATGAATTTCAGTATCTCAATTTGATCCCTACAGGTTTCACAGGACAMACAAAAGGCCCGGCTGTCAGGAACTGTGATCATTTAGCCACTGATATAAAATTGCAAGCCATACAGGCACCTTTGAAGAGGTTTACCCATAAATCCAGAGAAGGCACACAAAGACCCTTGAACACCTTGCTAGTACTTGTGTGGGTTATACATGGTGGAGTAGAGGCTGTATTGCCTTTTTACCACTTAAGTCAAACTCAAATCCAAATTACTTCAGAATTAGAAACTATTGAGTCAGTAGGGACAATTCAGCTCCCTTGTTCACCTCACCTAACAACACTCCTGTTGTTCTCAGGTCCTACCTAGGCAATGGACAATGATGGCATCTTCCTCTTCTGCTTGGGGGTGGGTTACATCTCCCATGACGTACTTGATATAGTTCTGGTCTGCATCTTTGTAATCTAAATCCACATTCTGYCCCAACTCATCCTCCTCAAACTCTTCCTCAGAGCCACTTTCCTCTGAAGGAAGGCAGGTAGATTCGTAATSATTGGCCTTCCACCAGGCCATCCTGAAACCAAACACAAGAAGAGTATGTTCAATGAAAATCAAAGGTGGAGGCACACAGATTGGTTTAAACTATTGCAGTGAAACACAGGAGGCCTAGAGGTGCATTCCCTCCGCTCCCTCCTCTATTTTAGATGGTTACCACAGCTCTTATCTATCATATTAAGAGCCACATGCCAATGTGATAAGCCCATTGCAGGCATGGACAAGGAGCTACTCAAAATGGTGAAAAGGAAGAGCACCTGGGAAACAAGAAGAAAGATAAGTCACATGCCAAAGAGTCACAGATATCAGACCAATTTATAGCTATATTTATATAGCTGTGACATTTCAGAAAGCTCCTCCCAAAGGCTCAYCCAGTGTACAGTCAGATATGGGATTCTTATTCAGGCCACTCTCTATGAATTAAAGTAGACGTAGAGTCAGGCAAGGGTATTCAGGAGGAAAGAATCCTTGCTAAGGACTCAAGCCATTTTTCCACCTTCTCAGCTCCATGTTATGCAGTTCAAGCATATTATTTTTGTCAATCAGACACGCATTTCTGGAGTGGAGTGCAACATCAGTTTACAAGTAGTAGATAYAGTGCAAACCATACTTTTTCTTGTGTTCTGCCTCTGCTTTTGCTGCCTTCTTTTCCTCCATGAGCCTTGCTCTCTTTGCTGCTGCTTCTTGGCGCTTCTTCCTCCTGGCCTCCAGCTCCTCTTCACTCAGCAAGTGCTTCCTCCTGGCYGATTGTTCCCGAAGGCCTGTGAGAAGGGCCTGGAAAAAGAAAGGTATCAGAGAAACAAACTGCTCATCTTAAAGCCATGCCTGATGCCCTCCTTAACCTTATTCCTTTCCCATTTGTTTACTTGTTCACAAGTSTTAATCTTCACATCTCAATTGTCACATAATATGTGGGTTTGTGATCTGAGTTTATATGAGTAGGTACACCRTATCGCAAATCTGTTAGCAGAACTGCTGAATTGTCAAGTCCTGATTCCAGAGCCAGCTTTAGTAAACTGACATCCAAATCTTTTAACATGCCTTCTGCAAGCTGTAGGTAAAGAGAGAAAACTGCCAAGTTTCATTTTCCACAAGCAAATGAAAGAGCATCATGAGCCTTGTCACATCTGCCTTACATTTGCTTTGTTCCGGAGAGCTCTCCCTTCCTTACTGGTCTCTTCAATCAATGCCTTCTGAAGATCCAAAAGCTGATCAAATGCTTTTTTGTCTTCTCTGCTGGGTTCTTTGGAATAATCTTTGCCTTCATACACGTACATGTGATCTTTAAAAAAGAATTAAAAAGTGTGAAAAGGAACTGAAACCTACTAAAACCTAAACTGTACAGTGACATAAAAAAAAATCTGGCTCTTCTGTGATATTGTTCTACCCTCAGCAGAAAAAGACCTTCACTCTTATAATTTTTTGGTATGACCAGAGTTAGCATCATGTAGAAACAAGAGAATCAGGAATTGCTCCCTTAGCCAAAGCCTTTCATTTGTTTAGATTGGCAAGGAACCTTTCTTCCTATTTCAGTCAATTAATTATTTTAAATCGTGGTTCCATCACTGTTCCCTTTGGTCATTCCATGTTCTGCCAGTGGAGAATTAATTCAGCTCTGCTATGTAGTTACAAGCAGCTCTCGTAAAGGGACAGAAAATTTTTGCTTTTGAGATCCCATATGAAGTAAAGGCATGGAACTCTGGCAGCTCAGGGTTGCTGCTCACCAGGTGAGTTATTTTCCCAACACCTACTACACAGAGTGGTATCACTGCTCCTCTCTTAAGTCACCACCAGAAAACACCACTCTTTGCTAACTCTCAGCAAATAATTGCTCATTGCTGGCAACTGCTGCTGGATGGACAATAACTGTCCTGCAGGGCCACAATTCAACTTCAGTCACAAATCTGTATTTAAGTTCTGCTGTGTACCCAGAGGAAAATTCAGTCTTTCTCTGGGAAATGAGCCACTGGAAGAGGGAACTATCCTAGAATTTATTTTCATATAGTATGGGACTATGAAAAACTAACCACAATTGGGTGACATTCAGGTTGGAGAGCTCAGAAGACAGAGTAGCTTTGTTCTAGTTGTATAGACACCATGATTCTGCATTTCTTATTTCACCCTTTGGATTTTCATGGCCAATAATCTTTGATTTGGAGATAAACAGAACACCTGCTATAAAGCCTTTCCTTATGTTACTATTACATCCAAAACTAAAGATTTATCTTAATGTTTCTCTGTGTGAAAAGCAGCACCTACAATATAAATATTTTCCCTTTTCTCACAAATTTCCATCTGAGGTAYTAAAATATGCACAGGAAGGAATTCAACTCCCAGTCACCAAAACTGGCAAGTATTAACGTTATTTGACAGACAYGCAAGGATAAAAAAAAKAAGAAAAATATMAAAAAAKATTTGGAAATARAATTTGTGGATAGGCCACAAGCACAATCCAAGTMAAATTATAATTCTGCTTTTCTTGTTGCCTGAAAAATGCCACCCCTACCTGKGAAGCCATCTCTRTSAGCACTCAAGTGACATAGCTATTGAGATTCTTCACTTACTCTCTGTATCCTCCTCTTCATTCTCTTCTTCCTGTGGCAGCACAAGGTCCATTATCCACTGTCCTCCTTTTGTCTCACCAAGGATGTTTTCTAGCTCCACATCCTGTACAGTACTCCCCTCAGAGGAGAGCAATTTATCCAGGCCAAATTTCAAGATTTCACTCAGCTTAGACAAAGAGAAGGGGAAGTTCAGTATTATTATCTTCTAATCCCATGTCAATCCCTGTGTCTCGAGCTTCTCAGGCTTAAATGTGAAGGATGTATGAGTGGAGGAGCCTAAGCTTTAAGTCTGCCTGTCAAAATACTTATGCTTTAACATGCCCCATTCTCCCAACACCTGATGGGACAAGCCTCAACAACATATCTCCCTCAATCTAACTCATCCAGACTTGAACAGTTKTTTCTCTTCAGTGCTAAATGACAAAACAGCACTGTCCTGACTGCATTCAAGCAGCTTTCTCCATAGCCAGGAAGGCCAAGCTTGTTTTTGCCCCCAATCCCTTTAAAACAAAAGCTTAAATACCATAAAAATCCAGGGGGAGAAAAATATCAGSATGGAATTTCCTATGGGCTCAGTTCCACTTCTCCCACAAAAACTTTAATTGCTGAGATCCACGCTGATGGGGCAGGGAGGGGAGGCAGAAGGGGAAAGGATACACTAAATCCAAACYTCTCCTAGATTTAGCTACACACAGGGGATATGTTCCCTTAAATGTCACTTTGCTTGAGGTTTTCAAGATAAGTTCTCAGCACAAAATCCAGCTTTCAGGTCAAAATTATAAATCATGCCCTGACTCCASAGACACTGTATTTGCCAAGAGGCCAAAAGAAGATTGACTGAGTTTCAGACTAACAACYAAAAGCTGACTAGGTTATCAGCTGACTTCTTATCAGCTCWGTTTGTGAGAGAAAAGCACCAGAGRCAGATCAGCTCGAGAAACAATGAGTCAGCTTCCACTTTAAAACTATTATACTTAAAAAACAAGTAAGACAAAGAAAGGTTCTCCCCCTCTTCTCCAAGACAACACACCCCTTTCCCACAAGGAATGCACTACAAAATTACAAAAATTGTCTTCAAACGTCAGATTTTGTCCGGACATGGGATGTCATTTTGTTTTCTACATATAAAGGCTGCCATATCAATGCTCAACTGTTTGGCAAGGTTTGACAGAAACATTCTGGGACATTTCTAAGGTGGTTACTGGAATCAAATTGAGAATATAACTGTGGTTTACCTGAAACTCTGCTGCTCCCTGAGGCTTGGGTGCTCCCAAAGCAAACTGACCTCCTTCTACAATGGCATTGGTCAGCCTGAGCTTAGAGGCAGCTCTTCGATAGATTATTTCTTCTATTGTATCTCGCCCAATCAAGCGGATAATTTTTACAGGCCTTAAAAAGTTTAAGAAAATTATTATTACTTACTTTGTTTTGAGGTGCACTAAGCTATTTACTACCCCCTAACCACTCCTTTGGTAGGTAAAGACAAGAACAAAATGAAAAAAAAATCAGCAGAAATGTGATGCTGATAGAATTCTGCCTTACACAGGAGAAATGCTGGCTGCAAAAGTGCAGGTGAACCTCCAGCCTCTGTCTCCCACTCCAAATTTACAAAGTTCCCACCCTGGATACATGACAAGGACAATACTGCAGATAGAAAATGAAGTAATAAAATCCTCTCTGCTCCCCTTTGATCTTCAATCTATCCTCATACCATTGCCTATGGAAAGGGAAGGTAATACTGAGAGGTCAAGAGAGTCAGCAACCAAACCAGAAGTAGTGACATTTCTCACCTGTGCTGCCCAATCCGGTGAGCTCTTGCTATTGCTTGCAAGTCATTTTGTGGGTTAAAATCACTGTCAGTGAAAATAACTGTATCTGCTGCTGTGAGATTCATGCCAACTCCACCTACAAACAAAAGAAGATCATAAAATATGTCACAAACAGAAAATAAAGGAGAGGTTGGAGAATTTATGCTGTGCAAAGTTCTGTCAGATCTGATCARCTGTATCTAATTCAATCCATCTCTCAACCCCAAATCTAAGTCTCAAAAGGATCTGAACAGATGGGTAAACCTTCAATTTCCAGCTTTCTGCAACAGCCCTCCCAAAAAGAAGCTGTACAATGCAATGTAATCAAAAAACATAGAGTGTGAATGAACCAATGCAAATGGGACTGATTGTCAAGACTGATGAAAACAGACATAATTCTTCTGCTGGCAGGCAGATTATCCCAGCAAGGACTGGTTTTCCTGAAGCCACAAGGGACTGCCCAAGTCATGACTTGGCTGCTGCATAGAACCAGCTGTAAATACACCACTGAAACAGTGGAAAACCAAGCCAAACTACACAATAACCAGAGGCCAGGTGTTTATATGACTTAAAKGTATTGAGGTTAGAACTTGGGCTCTCATGAAATGAAAAGATGAAAAAAAACAGTTAATTTTACTTTTTAAAATACCTCTATGTGACCATATATTGYAGTTGAAAAGGGGACAGCCTGCTGCCTTACATTTCTCCCAACTCATGACAAGACACCCTCACTGTAATCAGAATATTCCTGTGAATGGAGACAGTCATGAACAGGACAGCACCTGAAAATCTCTGTCCATAATCTAAYAGCAGTGGGAATACTGTTGGCACACCTGTTCCCAGCTGAATACAAGATGCTTTGACTAGACATAGCAATGTGCAGTACAAAACAACTCTAAGTCTGGCTGACATGGGCAGGGAGAGTTCAGGCACCRTGGTGAGAGACACACATACCCCTGACACCCAGAATTAGGGGCTTCCCTTCAGTCTCCCTGTGTGCTCCCTCAGTGCACTGTGGTGTCACTGGAGCCAGGCTCATCCAGACAGGTCTMACCAGAAGCCCAGAGGAAGACTTGGCACCAGTTTGATGTTTGAGACCAAGCCATGTGGAATCCTCCTCTGGAGACAAGCAGAAGCCTAGTTCTGTGCTTGTCTGAACAGAGAGAAGTTTGAAACTGTGTGGAAGACACAGATCTGCTCAGGGAGCAGAGAGGGGAAGAAGCACAGATGGCAGTCCCATGGAGCTCTCTGCAGTCTCAGGACARTAAAAAGCTCTCATTTCAGTATGTGTGTCAGCTAAAGAGCATGTCCATGTCTAGCAAACTTGAGAAGTAATTCCATCAGCTTACTTAAAGCTGTTYCTGCCTAAAATTTGATGCTTGCAGAAATAAAATGCTGGTGAGATTCCTTAAGCTCAAACTGGCACAGAGAMAGGCATTATGGAACTGGGAATAAAATAAACTCAAGAGGCTGAAAGAGGAAAAGATCTTGGCATCAGCTGCCAAAAGAAAAGCAAAGAAACCAGATGTCCTARATGAGAGACCTAAGTTCAGGATGTGTCCTGTCTCCCTCAAAAACCCCCACACAAACAGGCTCTGCAGGATTCAGAATTCCCTGAAACCTTGCCAGAGAGAATAAAATAAGAGTGCAGAAGCAAGACGGGCTGTTTGCCTCTCCTTACATACCTGCTCTGGTGCTCAACAGGAAGATAAAGATGGGCTGCTGACCAAAGTTCTTGATGGCAAGGTGTCTCTCCTCCCCTCTCACAGAGCCGTCCAGCCGCTCGTAGCTGTAGCCTTTCCAAACAAAYATGGATATTCCTGAAATTTGGCTTTTGCTTTTACCCTCTTACCTCATTTTCTATTGTCTCATTGCTCTCCTGAATCCTTTTGTGCCAAATCCTCCTGACTTGATTCTCATTTTATTGCATTCAACTCCTTCATTTTTTCCCAGTTAAACCTCAYATAAACTGAGGTAATGACCCTGACTTCCAGATTGACTGTTGGTAAAGAGTAATTTAGCTGAGTCTGAAGCAGAGACTCYTAGCATTTAATTTACTGCTTGGAAACAAAACAGGAAAATTCAGAGCCCAAGTAAAAGAACATTAGCACACAGTCTCATTTCAGACTATGCTGTGCTGGCTGTTGGCCYCACAAAGCAAGCCAACAACCATCAGATCCTCCTTATCCAAACTCCCACGGCCTTCAGTATGTGCTTTCCTGTGAGCAAGCAGTATGGGATATGGCACTACATTTGGCTTTATCCTACATTATTAGTCGTCCAAAACCATAAACACCAAACAAAAGCCTCTTTCATGGGAAATCCTAAGTAGGCATGGAGCCACGTGGATTGAAACAAAAGAAAATGTCCCAAGAATACATTGCTAACCTTGCCAAAAATGGTCTGATCCAACCTGCCCTYACAGACATGCTGGGGCCCCACTGTCAACAACTGTTTTAATCAAAAATTAATTTCCTAATATAACTGTGGCTGAGTTTGTGTTTTGTGCTGGACAAACTGAAACTACAGCAAGCTGACTGCTTGCTTTTACTGCAGTTAATTCAGGACACAGGTACACAATTGAACACAAATATATAACGAAACATTGCTACCCTCCATTTAATCAAGGCACAAAAGATGAAGCTGCTTTGAAGAACAACACTTAACTGCCTGTTGATTTCAGGAAGCTGGTAACAGCAAAGAGTTGAACTCAAGACCCTTCAACTCACATAGCCACTGCAGAAATATGGTCTCTATCTACTAAGAAGCAATAAATCTCCATCACATTCCTTTCTCCCTCCCAGGAAGATCAACCAAATTCAGAGGAACAATGTCTGGCAGAGATCACTATGATAAGCCCTCTCCCAACAAAGTGTGCAGAACATACCTCGATAGTCCATGTAGTCCTGCAGGATATCAAGCAGTTGAGTCATCTGAGAAAARAGCAACACACGGTGGCCACTGCAAGAAGAACATGAGATCTTGTGATCCTCAGTGTACTGTGGGAGCATTTCAGAGTGGTAGGGGGGTCACAATAGCTTAATCAGTCATTATTAGTCACTGTTACACCAAGCAAGGCTCATCATCTCTGTACATTAAAGCCTCCCAGAATCACAGCTCATTCCCTCACCACATTTTGAGCCCCACAGGCAAATGCAATCAGTTTAGCTTTATCTGCCACGATCATTTGCTGTGTCTTGGGTATGGAGTCATGAAGAAGTAACAAGGCTCTGGCACAGCTCTGCAGCTGGCTGGATACAGCCTGGTGAGGAYCCAAAGCAGTCTSTCTAAAAGGACCCTCAACTTCAGCMTAGCATGATGAGKTGTTCCTCACCATGTGACTGCTCTCAAATCACACACTAMAGTGCATCTGAAATACTGGGAAATGACCCTCAAGGATCAAACCCTACCTAGAAATGTGTGTAAAAAATTAACTYTTCTCCCTTCCAGCCCTAGGCCTCAGACAGTGCTCAGTTTAAATCTGACTTCACTGTCAAGCAGAACAGATAAATTTTYAAGTCCAGAATTTGCACAGGGCTGGTCCTGCAGCAAAGACATTCAATGGAGAGGCACCCACTCACAAGGTGCTAYACAACAAGACAAAGACAACACAACCGCATCAGAACTTCACAAGGGCTGCTGAAGCTGTCCTTTGGTCTTTGGGTTCCAGGTTCTGAACTCACCAGAGCACAACACAAGGTGTTTTGAACATCAATCCCAAACCTTCTGAAGTTTGGCTTATTTTTTTTTTTCTTTTTCACATTTGCCATGGATTCTGCCTCCCAGGCTAACACTGACATGCTAGCACAAAGAAACTCAACTGAAGCATTGGAATCCACTCTCAGGAAACCCACAGTCAAAGMAGATAGGCTGAATACCAAACCACAGGGTTATTGCCTCAGGATCACAAATATGGCAAACATGAGAGCGTGTGAGAGACTTAGTCAAGCGTTTTGAGAAATGCTGAAAAGCAAACTATAAAAATCTTCAAGGTTCCTCTACCATCTCCAATACAGCTTTTCATACTGAAATTACTAYTTTCAGGTAGTCAGCAACATGCAATCAATAGGTCWGTGCTYGTGTTGTGATGAATATCTGCTCAAKCCATGGCTAAATTAGGTAGTTTGCTTTCCAAGTTTATTTTTTCTCCCTATGTCAATCCCACCCCAGTGTGACATACCCATGATACAAGAACGAAAGGAGTTTATCCAACAAGCACATCTTGCCACTGGCTTCAACAATATGCTCTCCAATCTCAAAGGGTTCTGGTTCAACTCCTGGAACAGAAAGGAGTTTCAAAAGCAGAGCTAATACCATATAAATAACAATTCTGTGGTCCACCTCAGTGTGTCCCACTGCCACTATTGCCAACCAGAGCCCCATGATGCCTGCTTGAGAACTGATGGTCCTTCTCTATCTCTAAATTACATTCTCAGTAGTTCACAAAGCATTGTAATTTCTTTGTTTAGATGAGAGAAGACAAACAAATGGAAAGCTGCAGTCAGAAGCTCAGATTTCACACAGTTTCCTATTTCATTTCTCCTTGATGAACTGTCGTGTGTTCTGTCATGGAACTGGTTACAAACCCACAGCTGCTACTGATTCAAGTACAAGAGTGTTTATTACTTGCTTCTTCTAAGCATTACACTAATAATAGAAAACCACTGTATATATTAAGAAAGTTATTTTTTTCTGTTTCARGTGAGAGAAGTGCTTTCCTACCATTAAAGAGGTACGGGTGGGCAACACACTTTCGAAGCTGAATTAAGACATTCTGGAGTGTAACCTTTCTTCCTGTTTCATTTTCAAATGCATCTGAAACAAAGAGCACAGAAAAAGAACTGAGCAGGGAAGCCCATGCTCCATTAATAGGTGCAACTGGGAAAGTTTGGCACTAAGAACTGCCYTGAAGTGCTTCAGTATGTATTTCTCTCTGTGTATCACATCTGAATTTGAATTTCTCATCTCAAGACTAATACATCTGTTTTCATTGACCAAAAAGAAATTTTCCTCACACCTTTTGGACAAGCCTTTAGAAATAAACACTAAAAACCAGATAAACACTAGTAAACCCAAATTAACACTACTTGGCCTTGTCAATCTCACTGAACTTTCCAGACTCCCAGGAAAAGGTCACTGTAATTTTTCTAAGAGTGAATCATCAAAATTCATGAAAGAAATTTGGTGCAGTTCATTTGCATTTTCAAAAAAAAAAAACAAAAMAAAAAAAAMCCAGCACAGTCAAGATCTCCTGGGCAACCAAAGAGTTGCATTTTTGTGAGGAACAAAAGAAAACACTTGCACATATGCTGACTTTACAAGAAGATGAATGTTCAGATTTCCTGGGGATGTTCATGCAAAGTGCTGGAAAGCCCTAGAAGAACAAAGGATCTCCAACTCCCCARTTTTAATTTCCCTACGACAAGTAAGCACACACAAACCACATGATGGTAGTGGTTGCATTGTGTACATAGCCCTGTAGTTTCCAAAAAACTTCATATCTGCATCCAGTGGTTGAAATTTATTTTATGGTATCTGTGCTACTATTGGAAAATTTGTAGAGAATCACAGATCCAAAATTTCTTGTACCACCACTTTGTCTGAATACAAAAACATGCAATAGGAACAGGCTTACCTTGTGATAAGGATTTTTAATTACAGACAGATCCTCAAGCTGACCCTTCCTAGCTCTAGAATGGCTAAGCAATAGATCAATAGATACATCTCCTATTTCATCACAAGCTAAAACCACAAATTAAGCAGCCCTAAACACTAAATTTGGCATATTTATTCTGTACATATCCTGCAGGCCAAGTAACTTCTGCTCTACAACTGAGCATGCATGTACAGAAAGAATTAGTTGTGTTTTTAGAAATAGTTCATAGAATTCAAAATACTCAGTTACCTAAATCTTTTGTCAAAATGGCTTTGTAGTACTTCTTCTGCAGAGCTGACATTCCATGGTACAGAACCACTTCCACCTTCTTTGGCAGCTCTGCAGCCACCTCAGATTTGACTCTCCGAAGCAGAAACGGCTGCAGGAGACTGTGCAATTCTTTGGCTATGCAAAAGCAGGGACAACAAAACAAAACAAAACAAAACAAACAAAAAACCCAAACCAAAACAAACAAAAAAAAATGAGGCAAATACTGTGTTAAAGGTAAGGAATTTATACAATATCTTTACAACAACATTTTCAAAATAAATGTAAAAGGAATCTCACATCTACTAATAAAATTCTTCAAGYCACATTTTACAAACAGAGAAACCAAAGCATAGTTGCCAACCTGAAACACTTAGGAAGTACATGAAGGCAGCTCTTGCTTTAAAGTAATCATTATATTTTATGACTTTGTTTTAAAGTAGTCACCATTAAAAGAAAGCAAATAAAAGAGACATAACACAGTTGTTTCCTAGTTAAGATAAAAGCTGTTTTCTGACTGAAGTACAATGTTGCATATTACTGACCTGGCTCACTCTCCTTTTCAATAACTTGGTAATACTCAACAAACTCTTTCACTTGTTCCCTAGGAAAGATGTCAGGCTCAATAAAACTGAGTAAGGAGTACAGCTCCTGGAGGCTGTTCTGGACTGGAGTGCCCGTGAGTAACAGGCTGAAGCCTACTGAGAACTGAAAGAACCATGCAATAAAACAAAATTATTAGGAAAAAAAAATACCTGTAATGAAAAGTTAGTAAATATACAAGTCCACCCACACCATTCTTTACTTAAAAGATGAGAGGCAGCGCAGAACTGCTTGCAGAATGCTGCAGACTTGCCAAAACTATCCAAACATGAGGTATAGCGTGACAGTCAAACAGCTCCAAACTGACCTGGCTGGCAGCAGTGCAAGGAATTCAGTGCAAGCAACATAAGAATAAAGTGCAAAACTGACTCCATTAAAATGTTCAGATTCATGCAGTCTACAGTTTAACATTGTCTATTCCGTGTTAGATAATGAGGGATAAGGAAAATGCAGTAGGAATAGGACAGTGAAATGAAACTGCGTCACAATAAGTTCCATTTCTGCTCAATAGGTAACTCTGACAAACACAGCAACATTATCTGTTGCTTACAGTAATACYCATAAAGAGACTTGGGAAATATGTTTACCTTTGGAAATACACAAATTTCCCTCACATTTGGTAATAGGAAATGCATTAGGAAGAGAGCTAAGGTGAATCATGTCTACGTTTTTTTTCATTATAACCAAAGCTCCCTAATTACAGACATCATGGATATTATGCTCAGCATATGCAAGACTTCTGGGAATTCAATAAAAAGCCCCTATTTTCCAAGGTGTACTATTCAATAAAAAGCCCCTATTTTCCAAGGTAGTACATCGTTGCTGATGCCAGTACACACCAAATGCTGACGTTTCACTGCCATGACCAGAAGTGCAGCCTACACTCAGGCATTTGTGCTACTGTGGCAGGGTGCTTTGGAAGCTGGAGTMATTCTCCTAATTTCTGTAAACAAGGGTGGCTTCATTAAATGGGAYGTCAGTAGTTCAAGATTTGAGGTCCCCTGAGCTAGGCAAGGGTTCCTTCACCCTCCCAGAGCTGGAGATGGCCTCTTGTTGCTTAGGTCAGYCAGACTTCTACTGGTGCAGTAGCACAGCTGTGGTTCAGCACTTTGCCTGGCTGGTTTACATTTTTAAATCTCTCAAACTGCTCCAACATGGCAAGCCCAAACATGAGCTAGAACGAGAGGGAAGCTCCAAATACTGCCAAGCTCCAAGCAAAGCCAACAAAGCCTTTATCTCTCTGTCACTAAGTATGGAATTCTGTTTACCAGCTCTGATGGAAACGAGTTATGGTTCAGAGCTCAGTGTTCTRTCTCTGGTACAAACAGAGAACCTGAAAATGGGAAAAGTCTTAAGAGACTAGAAGATAGATTAGGTACTTTACCTCAGAAAGTGTCTTGTAAAGCAGAGAATTTTGATTTTTCAGTCTGTGAGCTTCATCTACAACCAAGGCAGCCCAGTTAAAGCTGAACAAATGAAAACAAGCATCCTCAGTTAGGGGCTGACAACTCATTCTTGTAAGTACAGAAAGACTGAAGTAAGTGATGGCTCTGCTTGGCTCAACTTGAAGTGGGTTTCCCTCTTWGCTATATCACAGTGGCTCTCCATTGCCTGAGAGGTCAAATGTCATTATTTCTACAAATGTCATTTATTCTACAAGCTCAGGAGCTGAATTGCAGAAGCACTTTGCACTGTGAAGCACTGCAGAGGCTCATGCACCAAGCAGAGTCTGATCCCTCCTCCATTCCATTAGAGCACTGCTCTTGCTCAACTCATTTGTTGTTACATTGCTTGTAAGGAGTAGTGGTGGTGAGACATCTGATAACTCTGACCCACCTTTACAAAGTGCTCCAAATGCTCCTACACAGGACAAGGTACAAATGATTAGCAACCACTTTTTTTTCAGAAGGAAGACTAAAGGGCAAAACCCTAAATTGGAGTGACATGGTTTTGATATTATTTGTTAGCTTTAGAAGTAGGAAATTACTCTGGAGTTGACATTTCTGTGGTACTAGGGCTGGCTACTTGCTCTCCCTGGGTGCTACATACCAGGGCTAAACTACAATAAACAGAATGATACACAGCAATGCAGAACATTATATGAAACTGAAAGGACAACACAGTCATGGTGTGACTTTCAGTAGATGTGGTTTCTACCATGATGTACAGCACAACCTGCTATTTCTAGCAGTGGCCAAGGACAGRTGCTTTCCTGAAAAACAGGAGGGTGCCCACTGTGGGCCTGACTAGGCCTGACAGACACAAAACTGTGCCAGTGGGGGTCACGGATTTCTGCTTCTCCAAAGATACTGAGCTACTCCCAGCATTTGTCACAACATCATTGCAACACATTGGCACTTCTGCTAAGAAAAAAGGAAAATTCCTCCCCACTTCAAGTGCAGACTCCATTACCTCCTACAGGCTGAATTTCAGCTGAATAATCAGTCTTTCTAGAAGGCATAATATTTCATAAGCCCTCCACAGCTCTCACTGGAGGCWATAAACTTCAGAATATGGTATTAGAACATTATCACTATTATATTATGTGGGTCAGTTTCAGTGAATTTTGCAACTAATACCTTTATAACCTGAAGCTCTGGAGAATCTCCTCTGCTGTACTGATTCTTAGTGTACTGCTGTAAGTCACTACTACAAAGCCTTATTGCTTTGAGTTAACTGGCTTGAAAACTGTCCTTGGGGAAAGTTCACATGTATCTTAGCTGACATTAAAGCTCCTTCACTCAAAGTTGGAAAAGGCAAAGCTCTAATCATGAGCCAAGAACATCCCTGTCTCTTGTGAAACAACACAGAATCTCACACATACAAACATCCACTTAAGCAACTGCTGACAGATATGCAGACTTAAATTTGAAAAARTTAAAACCAGACTCACGACTTTAGAAATGCTGCATCTTTCAGGCAAATCTGCAATGRAAGAAAATGAACTGTTAATTATGATTTAAGTAAATACATCAGTTAAGAAACAGAGCATTTTTTTATCTGCTTGCAAACTATGGTGAAATGGAGCAGAGTGAAATGAAGGCATTTACTAYCTGAGGAAAATAATGTGACAGCTATGTGACACCCTCAGAATGTTGTGGTTTAACACCACCCACAGCCACTCACTCACACTGCCCAGTGGTAGTGGGGGAACAGAACTGGAAGGGTAAAAGTGAGAAAACTTGTGGGCTGACAAGGCATGAACTGTGTGGTACAGAGGAATCAAAAAGGCGAGGAAAACTTGAGTCCCCCTTTCAAGTGACAAAGACATCACGTACCTCATATGTTGTCAGGAGTGCATGGAAATGAGAGCCCTCTTTCAGGTTCTCCTGCAGTTTGGGTCGCTCTTCCTTGCTGCCTATGTATGTKATGAAAGAAAGACCTGGAGCAAACCTGTTGTTAAGAGAAAGAGCAAAAACAGTGAGCTAAGCTAAATCTTTTCATGTGTTTATGACCCTGGACCCCATTATGAAACACAGCCACTGCACAGATAATGRGAACTCCTATCCAAACACCCTACACTCCCATCATATGTGTCTGGACCTCAGCTTTAAAATCTCACTCCTTCGTGATTTTCACCTCAGGCTGGCACTTCAGAGGTTGGCTCTAGTTTGGACATGTCCTAAATAAACCTGCAATCTTCTAGATGTCAGAGTCCAAGGTAGATGATTGAAAACCAGTCTCATGAYCCAGCTGCAATTCTGAAYTGARAAAAAGTTTGTGGRAAGCAGGTGAATGAATATAGTTRGCCCAGCTGAGGCCAAAGAATTGGYCKAAATCATACTAAAATAAAGAAAMAAAAYRTCTGCAGCAAAGAGATCCAAGTCAGAGCCTCAAAAATATACTCTCTCAGTCAAAAGACAAAACCAGTTCCAATTGTTGGGATCATAGAATTCTTCCTCATATAATCCCACCACTGTTATTTACCTCATATTTCTTCTATAGAGCCACACTGCTGATCTATGAAGGAATGCACTTTCCCACAACTATTCCAACTCTAAGTCTACCCAATCAGACAAGCTCACTTCAGAATGKAACCTGGATGACTTGAGATCCTGACAGACAGTATTGCCCAATGGTCACATAGACAGATTTCTCTTCTAACTTTTAACTTCACACCCTCCCTCTTAAAAAAGAATCAGTGGGCTCCAGACTAAAAATTCTGTACATACTGCAGACACAACAGATATACCATCAGCACAAGTCAGCCTAGTGAAGATGGGCTGCATGCACAGGCATGATGTATTTTGCATGCATGTGTGAGCATGCCCCCCAACTTGGGTCTTACCTTTCATCATAAAGATGCCTGGCTGTCTTCAGCAGATTTTGCCTAAGAGAGGCTGAGCATGRAGGGTTACAAATCAACAAAAAGCAAAGAGCCAGTGAAGCCATTTGGACTGAAAGACAGCCAATACTATAGGGTGGATGGATWAATGTATACCACAGCATTGTAAGACTATACATTAACTGCATAGTCTGCATTGATTTGTTGGTTTAGTAGCAGCTTCTCTTTTTACTTTTTATCCTTTTGAAAGGATAAAAAGAAWGTGTTGGAGTGAGCACATTTGAAAACAATCTTTGCAACTTGCTGAGYGAGAATATAACAAGCCAGACAACTGTTCAAACTTACCTCTCCAGTTCCTCCTTCCAATTGCTCAGAACTGACAGAGGACAAAGTATCAGAAATCTCTCTTTGTTGGATAATTTTTGTGTCAAATAAAGAAGTAGAGAAATGGTCTAAAAGGCAAGGAAAATAATTTTTTTATAGCAAGGGAAGGGTTCAACCCAATARCCTGATCCTTTATAATCTGTCTCCTTGTTGAGCTTTGCAGCTAGTTCCCATAGGTTCACTAGCACAAAGGAAACAGAATATCAAGTGGAATCCAGACAAAAAGGCTTTGATTCTAAAATATGACCTCAATATATGGAGCCCCTTTCCAAAGGCATTTCTTGCACAGTCACAAATGTTAGGGTTAGGGTTAGATCTACCATGCATTGCTTTTTAAAACTATTTGTAATTTAAGACCTATTGAATAAAATCAGCTGAGCCAATGACACAAAAAGTTATTTTCCAACAAAACTTAAACCCACTGAAAAACCTAAAAAAAAACCCAACAAACCTCTGAAAAATATTAGACCTATAAATTTTAATCCATGTGTTGACAAAAACAAAAATTACCTTGGTGCAGGTGCATCAAAAGGACATTATTTTCCCTGTACTTTCTATGTATTGTGCCTTTGACTGTGCACACTATGAATTATGCATTAAGGTATTTGTATAAAATGACCACTCATCCTTTTACAAAACCCTGAAACCTTTTTAGAGTGACTCAGGACTTGTTTTAATTGGTTAAAGAGTGAAAGAGACAATGAGCTCTCCCACTTGAGCATGGAATTCTAGATTGGGGGGGGGCGCGGGATAATCAGGGTGCTTTTTCTTTTTCATTCTGCAGAAACAYTGGGCTAAAAAGAGTTAGGCAAGGATTATTTTCCAGAAGAAAACACACCTGACAAGTCTTCCCGAGACCCATCTCATCACTCAGGATACAGCCATGCTGAACTTCATAACATTGCACCAGCCAGTTTACACCTTCTAATTGATAGGGACGAAGCTTTATGCCTGGGAATTAAATTCATTTGTTACATTTACAAAGTCACCCAATACATTCTATACAYAGTTACACTAGAAACAAGTCCTGCSCAGAACAAGCCTTCACAAWCATCTGCCTYACAGGAAAAGCACAGCAGCCTSCAGCAGAAGCTGGTTTAYCCTCCTGAAGAGCAAAGACCCCAATGTTACAGCAATTCCATTAAACTAAAGCATATTCAGAAACTTACACACACAAAAATGCCCCGAGCCATTGCAACAGACTTTACAAGGAACCTGATCTAATAATTAGGCTGCTACTTTGCATTCCTGAAAGACAGCTTGATTTTCATCTCCAGTCGCTTTTTGGAATATGTAAGTACTAGGTCCAGGGACACGCTTTAGGCTACCAGAAATGTTTGTCACAATCTATTACTGTATAACAATAATTTCTCTACAAGATGTTTTCCAGTTTTTGTGTACTTAAAGCTAGGGCAGACATCACCAACAGGCCACTGTRACTACTACCACCATTGCAATGCTTATTATGGGGCAAAATATGTCAAAACAAGTCACATAGGAGCTGGCAAGACCTTTCCTTGTATTTAGACTCAAGTGCTGTGTGTTGTGCTATTGCTGCCCTCTCCTCCCTGGGAAAAAGTGCACGAAGAGTGCATGAAGCAACTCACCAGCCCACAGGATACACAAACTCAAACCAGCACGGGGATTAAGGACTTCCAGCAGCTAAGGGAAACGTGCAGGCAGGGTAGACTGCCCTTTAGTATCATCCTCCAGGCAGYGGAAAGCACTTTAATTCATGCTCAACATCAGCCTATTTCAAGGCCACTGAACAGGCCAACTCTCGTTCATCTTGTCCTGCAGCACAAGGCTGTCCAAGGCTGTGTTGAGGCATTAGGGAGGTTAAAGCTKGGCTCAGCCCTGGCTCCAACACACACTAAATTCACAAAGCCAAGGAGAAGTTCTGCAGCAGCTGGGGAAGGTTCACATGAAGCAGTGAGCATGGCAGCAATGCCATCTCTGCAGCAGCTACAGCTCKCTTGGACACGCTAAGGAGCCACTTTATTTACACCTTTATTTATTTCTGGCCTGGGGCCTGTTATTACAGAGCCCAGACAGTTCCAGCTGAGARAACTGGGGTTGTTCAGGCTGGAAAAGGGAAGGCTCCGCGGTAACTTAATTGTGGCCTTTCATTTCCTGAARGAAACTTACAGGAAACACGGGGCAAGACTGTTTACTATTTACAAGGAAACTTACAGGAAACACGGRGCAAGAGCCTGTAGCGACAGAGCAMGGGGGAATGGGTTCMWATTGAAAGAAAGTATGTTTAGATTCGACMTTAGGAGAAAATTCTTTACTGTGAGGGTGGTGAGGCACTGGCACAGGCTGCTCAGAGAAGTTGTAGATGCCTTGTCCAAGGAGGTATTCAAGGCCAAGTCCGTGGGTCTTTGGGCAACCTGGTCTAGAGGGAGGCGTCCCTGTCCATGGCATGGGGTTGGAAGTGGACAATTTCAAGATCCCCCTCCAATCCAAGCAATTTTACGAGCGGGGCAGCAGCAGGCAGCGCGGGGCCGCTGGGCCGCCTCCCGCCATCTCAGCCAGCRCCCACCCCCTGAAGGCACTGCCGGCCCTTCCCCGGGCAGCCCGCTGACCTGTCAGCCCCCACCGCTGCACGTCCGCCTCCTGCACACCGGCACCGCCGGCCCGGGCGCTGCCGGAGCGACGGAGAGCCTGGAAGAAGCGGGACATGGCGGGATGTCAGTCAGCCTCACCGCCGCGCCGTTCCCGCCGCCTCCGCYGKCTGARGGCGGAGCRAACCCCAACCCCGCCCCGGCAGCGKCAGGAGGGTTCCCCGGGAGGGAGTATCGTGATGGCGCCGCTGCTGCTGCTSCTCCTGGCGCTGCTTCCCGCRGCTGCCGCGGTGTACCTGTGCTTCGTGCGGCGGTACACGGGCAGCGCAGGGGCCGTGCTGCACCGCCGGGGGCCGCGCCATGCCGGACCGTCTCGCCCGCCTCAGGACACGGTGAGCGCCCGGCCGGGCTGGGCTGGGCGGGGGGCGCGGAGCGGCGGGACCGGCGCTCACCTCTCTCTTGTCGCCTTCTCTCCGCAGTGGGCTCCGCGGCTGTGCGGCGCCGGGCTGCGCCTCTTCGTCCATGTGGCCAACACGGTGAGTGCGGACAGGGAGGGGAAAGCCGGGGACGCTCGGGGTTCGGCGGGGAGGTTGTGGTGGCTCTCGGGTTCAGCCGGTCCTTCAAGTGTGGAGCTCCGGCTTCTGGTCGAGGGTGTGTGGTGGGTCCTGTGTGCCTTGGGTGTGGAGAGCCCAAATYTGACACCAAAACTCGAAATTAAGCTACCACCAGCTTTCCGTGGATGTCAAAGGTGCCTCAGCTCTCTGAGGGGAGGTTTCAGCAGGGTGCTGAAGGCAGCTGTGCCCAGGTGCTTCCCTCGGGTGGCTCTGGCGTGTTTGGAACCCCTGCTAGGACCGCCGGGTGTCAGGGTGCAGGGGGGAGAAAAACCTGAATCCCTTGGGCACTGCCCACCCTGCAGCAACTCCTGCTGAAAGCAGCTGCGTTCGGTTGCTGCTGCTGTTGCTTTTGAGTATCAAGGTAGGCACAAAAGTTTCATTTCAGCCGTGTCACCTGTTACAAAGGTTGGTGTCCGGTTGCACCTGGAATGAAGGCCTGATGGGCTGTTTTTATTTGTGAGAATACCTCGGCAGTGCCTTTCTGTCAAGGTGTGACCACAAAATTCCTTGTTATCCTTTGCTTTCTGGCTTCTTCTGGTGTATGGCGAAAGGCTTGTTTTCCATCCTAACGTCTTCCTTGGAAAGGAGATGTGAGATTCTCAGTCTCCTACAGGATTGTGCTGTGATAGATTAGRTATAGATTAGGAGCCCTGTGTTTTCGAAAAGGTGCTGTAATTCTTATGCAATGTGTGAGGTAACATACCACTTTGTGGGACTAGCAGTGTGAGCCTTGCTTCAGACTTGTGCTTTATTTGTACATCCCATAACATGTTTCTGAGCCYATTGTTGAGATATTAAGGCAGGCTAGAACAAGGCTGATCTCTTTGGGACTGCTGATGCTGCTATGCTGGGAGCCAGGGCATTGAAAGAGTATTTTCAGCTGTCTGCTACCACACACTCTCTACATTCTCACACTTTTCCAAGTTGACTCGTTTTGTTGCAGGAGCTGGTTGAGACACAGGAAAAGTCCTAATAGTGTGGTAAATAAAATAATAAGCTCCTACCTTATCCAATAAATCCATAGTCTGTGGAACATGAAGAAAATTACAGCTGGAAGCTGTATAGATGCTTCCTAACAGTGGTGCAGCTGCAGATGTACCCATTTTGTGTGAGTCAGGAAAAAGCAAAGGCAGAAGAATCAGAAGAATACTCTTTTAATAATTATATGAATATGAGAGATGGGGGGGCATTTCAAGTTATTTTTATGGCCTGAAATACAGGTGTTTGTGCTGTTTCTTTGCTGCATAGCATTGCATGCTCTTTAGGGTGCTCTGAGCCTGCAGCAATCGTGAGCATATTCAGCTTTTCTTGTCTACTGAAGAAGGTGTTCTGGTCAAAGTTGCTGCAAACCAATATTTTTGCTTGCTTTTTTCCTAGGCTTTTGGACAGATCTGCTTACTGCCATTCTTRATGAGGTAAGAGCAGGAAGTTTTCTCCCACTCTGAGTTTATTTCTTTTTTTTTTTTCTGTTTAAGCTACTTGCATTGCACACTACTTATAGGTTATTTGAAATCACATTTTTTTTAAGAGAAAGCTGCATAATTTGATTGGAGAGGGAGCAAGATTATTTCATAATGTTTACTAGATTATTCTTTTAACTACAGTCATTTGAGTGGGCCTCTATAAGAAGAAAATAACCTTTTTTCACACTCATGCAGGTGCATAGAAACTGTATTCACCAGCTTTCCTTTTTGCCTTTTGTTTGCCTTTGTGTGTCTTTGCCTTTGCCCTTTTGTTGAAGGACAATCTTGTTTTCAAAGCTGGTGGATGTGCAAATATGCTGTGTTTATCACTAATAGTGTTGAAAGAATAGTAGTTGTGGGGAAGTGAGGCCAGACATAAAGTTCAGAGTTTTTTTTTAAGTTCTTTTTAATGATGAAAAATTTGCTATTTTAGCCTTTCCTCTTTCTTGCACATGTGTTTTTGTTCAGAAACTGATTTCAAGTCTCRGTTGCACTAAGAGACACTTGGGTAAGAGGTACAGGAATCCCAGGCTCATGCTTTCCTCACATAGTTTGCCAATCGTTTGAAAGGTCATCTATGCAGATCCTGGGACACTGAGACCTGTGTTACCCCTGAATTTTACTTGGAACGTGGGCTTTTTGAGCAGATCACACCCAGRCAAGTGTCACTGGGATTACACAGCAGATCATTTCTAAATAAATATCTGTGACAGGGCCTTGATTTCCTCACTTTATGTGGTCCAAGCTATGAATTTATGCTGCAATCCCTGTTGAATCTGATTGCAAACAAACTATGTTGAAGCAGGTCATGGAAAAGTCTGAGGAAGTGCTTTTTTTAACAGGATTAATGGTTGAATGTATGGCTTGTGCTACATTCCCCTTTTATTTTCCTCTCAATTCATGTCTTCTTTGGTCTTGTAYGAGAGCTCTAATTCAAGTGAATCAAAAACTTTCACCATTTCTTTCCCAGCTTAGGTTTACAGAAACTGGCTGGCCTTATGTCAGGAGGTAGGAGGCTTTGTTAAGCAAGCTGAATACATTTGATGCTGCCTTTAGGAAARATGTGAGAGGGATTAGCTTGTAACTGTTGCAGCTCCCTGCTGTGAAAGCAGACTGCTAASACAAAATGTTCTTGGGTAAGGTTCCTACAGAACAGTCTGAAAAACTAGTCATGGTTGAGGTTGAAAACTCCAGAAGTGACTCTCTCTCATTCAGGATAAACAACTTCTCGCTTATGCGTTCCCTTGACATTCATGAAGATCCCACATTTATCCCAGAGGTTGCTGCAGAGGTTGTGGAAGACGAGTCTGAGGCTAAAAGCACTTCAGATGTTATCAAGCAGCTGACAGATGCAAGGTCAGTATGTGATGTGTAAGAGARAAGTGGAAGAACACACGTTTTGGCACCGTTACATTAGTGGAAAGCTGTCATTGTCAGCAATTTAAATTGAATTCTTGTTTCCATGCCCAGCCACTTCACAAAACAAATAGTGCTGTCAGTCATCTTGCCTTTTGTAACCTATAAATCACCAGTAATTACAAGCAATGTGAAAAAGAAAAGCTTAAGGGTGTCTGCCTATTAGGGAGAGACCAAATTCTGCCCTTTGCAGGGCTCTGGTTGCACTATTAGAGCAGATACACTTAGTGTTTGGCTTGTCAATACATAGATCCCTTTAAGTGACTTTACAGGAGTGCTGTTTCTRGCCTGCAGGGAATCTCAAAGAGAGCACCAGGCTTGCTTGGAGAAGGACCACAGTTTTTAAAGAAAACTATGCACAATAAATTAGCTTTATTAATGATGAGAAATGGTCTATTGCTTATGTGGTAGAGCCATTGGCTTGGTGTTGAAGCAGTTTGCTGGTGTGTACCTTGTGTGTGCTGCGTGGTGCCTTTTCCCACTCCTGCACCACACACCAGATGTGCTGCTGGTTGTCTCTGGATCCAGAGGACCTGGGAGTAGGTTCACAAGTATATTSCAGCTAGCCTATAATGTTGCACTAGTGAGCAAATGCAAACCTAGAATACATTTTGAACAGTTTAATGATGCTGTATTTCAGTAAGAATATGAACAAACCTAACATACTGGCAAGACTGCTTCCTTATTTCTGTAGCATCCATAGTGTACCTGTTGCCTGGCTTGTGTGCAAGGAGTCTGACAGACTCCTTGGGTTGGCAATCCACATGGTTTGCTGCAAATGATACCCTGGACAGTGATGCTGGAGTCTGTAGGTCTAAACAAAGCTGGCTTTGGTGGCTCACAGTTGCCCCTTTAATCCTTTCTTTTTCTGCAGGTCTGATGCTGCTAGGAACGGGTTTAGTTTCAAAGGGATCAAAGACTATCTGGAATGCTATAGGTAGGTGAAATTATGGTCTGGAAACAACCTGTCCTGCATGTTTGCCTGCTGTGGACTGCTACTCTTCCACTGGTGCTCAGGCATTTCTTTGTGAGCATTGTCCTTGAGGTGCCACTGTTTATCATCACTTCTGCCATTCTTTCCCTTTAGTAGAAAAACAAAGGAAAGTCAGCTGAGAGAGCTGGTGCAGCTTTACAAGCCTTGCAAGGATATTTAAATGCCATTTTCTTTGGCTTATTGTCAGTCTTATCTGAGAGAGATTTCTACATATCTTGTTTGCTCAAACACGAGTGAGAAGTAGATGAAGGTTGATCTGGATTATGCAAGTTGTGCATACTGKGTGTCTCTGATGAAYCCTTTGTTCCTCAGCTCCTTGTGCTTAYCTGAGCATGACACCTGCTTTTACCCAATAAAGGTGTCCATCATGGAAAGAGCAGAAAACACACCCCTGACTCTGGTTCCATGAGCTATGTGGTTCCATGTGGTTCCTGGTAATCGTAGTTGCCTCTGGGACATGTGCCAGATGTGGAGCCCTTGGATAAATATTCTTGGACTCCTAGTGCTTGTTCCTCAAGGGCCACCTCTGCCTGCAGCCTGTCATGTTGGAGCAAAGGGCTGATACTGCAGTAAGGTGTTACAGGTGCCTCCTGGCTGCAAGGCTTTTGTGTCAGCCACAGATGGTGTGTTTGTGGTGTAACACAGCCTTTTTTAGGAGGAAGGGAAGGTTTCTTGAAGGTGGGTTTATGATGCTACTGCTGGGAGTCCCTTCTCTGTAATGAGAGGTCTGTATAAAGAGGTCTGACCTCTGGATCTTAGTTCATGATATGAGGAGTTTCATATCTTCTGAGCTTTCAGGAGCTTGAGGACTCTCACTAAAGCTGTCACCTGTTTGTCCCTATTTATCTGTCTGGTGGTTCAGGAATATCTGGGTAACTCWCCTAGCTTTTGCCCCTGCATTCTATGTAGGCAAATTCTCCCCCTAAGGAAAAGAATCTTCTGTCTTTGTGGTGTTCAGATCATCACCAACAGAGAATCTTTCCTAATTGTTGCTTAAAGCTGTGACAGCTGCCATCTTGCTGCACAGGAAACAAACCCTGTATGTGGATGTGATGAGGGGAGATCTTGTAACAAACTCCCAACTTCTGTCTTGTAGGAGTGGGAAGCTGACACCATCCCAGGTAGCCAAGAACATCATTGCCACGTTGGAGGACTCTGACAAATACACACCCCCACTCAGAGCCATAGTGCAATGGGACAAGGAGCAAATAATGCAGGTAATGTCTGCCTCTGGTAGGAAAGGAGCCTCTGCCACCTCAAGAGSAGKAGCATCCMTTAGAAGGGGCAGAGACTCTTCTGSTKATATATTGTGCAGAAAAATAAGTACATTTTTCCTTGCTCTGTTTTTAGAGGACTACAAAMAAGTTTCCTTYCTGCAAAGAAAGGTAGCAATAAAGCAATCTGTTTCGTGCTGATGACTGTTTATAATGAGCCTTCTGTGCTTATATGGCATCCATTGGTATAGATGGCTCCAAGTAGTAGTTTCCCACCAGCATATGGTGGAAGAAGAAGGAGACTTTGATAGGCTGGCTAAGAAAGCCATTTTTGATATCCATTCTGATACTGGTGATGACCTTCAGCTCAGCTAAAAATGTATAACATATGCTTTATGCCTTTTTTTCCTCTGTGCAGATGGCTGAGGCCTCCACTGCTCGTTACAGGAATAAATGTACCCTGTCTTGTCTGGATGGCATCCCAGTGTGTCTGAAAGAAGAGTTCAAAGTGGTGAGTTTCTTTGTCTGGCTGCCATTTCATGCTGCAGGTGGTTAACATGAACAATTCACTGCCACAAGGTTTTAAGAGCAGCTCCTCAGCAGAAGCATGAGAATATGTTTGTAATGAGGGGTAGTATGTGGGTTTGCAGTGAGTAGGATTAACAAGTTTTGCAAGGTGAAGACAGATTTTCCATAGAGCAGACATGTTCCTTATCTTGCACTGATCTCTTTAATCCATGGGGAATAGAGGGTGGGTGTGGGAAACAGTCTCCCATGATAAAATGGGAATGSATAAAAGCATCTGCACAGTGGGTGTAACTGTCTGTATTTCTCAGGCACTGACTGTTCCATTGGCAAAGCATCCCTCTCTCCTTACATTAATATACATGTGTCAGAAATATGCAAGCTACTTTGAAAATCCCTACTGACAAGGATTTTTACCTGTGGCCTAACAACAAMTACCAGTAAATATTCCTGAGAGTGCCATCAGGCTGTTGTGGGCTCTGCAGAGAYCTACCCCTAAGGTGGGAGTCCTGTTTATGTACAGATTTTTCTATTGCTGCCTCGAAATAAAGAGTACTTAGCATACCCTGAAAATAAGTCCATGTGTTATTTTGGCATTCTGCTAACTTTGATGTCTGGCATCAGAGCATCCAGATCTGAAATGCTGTAGCTCTGTCCATRGAAAGATTGAACACAGAGCTGTGTGCTGTGGTGATTGTTCTGCAGCCTCTGGGCATAGCAATCACATTGCTGCAGGGAGGCAGACTTTGTGACCATCTACATGTTTCTGCTCTTCTGTATTGTGGTGTGTAAAGGACTTCTCTACATGGGAGAAGGACCAGATATTGAAGAATTAAGTGTCTCTCCTATCAGAGACCAACACAGGACAAGTTGAAGAGTGACACTTCCTAGTCCTTACTTAACTCCATGGATTGTATTGTCTGGGATCTGTTGTGATGTTGAAATGTGCATATGCACCTTGCCAGGGTTTTAGAATGAATAATGAAGTGTCTTCTTGCTAAGGTACCTTACCATCACCGAGTGGGAACAGTGTATCTTGGGACAAAGCCAGAAACAGAAGATGCTACTGTGGCCAGGAAGCTGCGAGAGGCTGGGGCTATCATTATTGGGGTCTCAAACATGCATGAACTRGGGACTGGAACAACTGGATGCAACCCTAATAGGTAAAAATCYCTTTCCTCTCTCTTCCCCAAGTCTAGAAATACCTATGACTGTCAAAARCTGACAGGGAAGGGTACAAAAATAGTGGCAAACATGTGAGAAAAAAAATGGAAGCATGAGAGAACCTTGGGGGCATGAAAACCCAGCATTGTAGATTTGAGGGTCAAAACAGCTGTGGAAGCCTGGAGGCTCCTGAAACCAAAGGAAGGAGAGGCTCCAAGTSTTGTCTGCTGAGTAAGGAACTTGGTTTATCAGGCCTGTAGGTGTGAATGTTTATAGGATGAATAGTAAACAAAAGCTGTGACAGAAGTCAAATAAATAGTCATGTAATGCTCAGCCTCAGTGATGGCTGAAGGCCTAGAGTAGTGAGAAGAAGGTACAGTCATCTCAGGAGAACAAAGTGGTTTTATTTCCCAGCTAAAACAGGTTCACTGAATTTGCTTTACTATGGTGAATTCTCCAGCTATAGCCAAGCTGAGAACTCACTYCCAGAGCAGTGGTGCTCATGGCCTTGATAACCTTGTTTAGAGCCATACTTGGTGCATGTGCAGCTGGCTGGAACTTGGGCTCCCCTTTGGCTGCAGCAGTGTGCCAGCGTTTCCTGACCATGTGAGGTCAGCTGGGTACCCAGGGGCTTGGCAGGGCTCTGCTGGCTGGGGGCTGTGCTCAGGCTGGAGACTTGGGGAGCTGCTGTGTGGGGATAAAGGGCAGAGCTGACCTCCTTATCTGTCCAACTGCTCCACCTTTTGGAATTGCATAATGCACTATGGCAGGCAGTAATGGCATGGTGCCATTGCAGACAGAAGAGCTGAAACTGCATCTTTTCTCTTGCTTTGGGCCTGTCTCTTTTGGATAGGCTGCTTATGCTCACAGGGGACAGGACTCGGAGGCAGAATTCTTTTTTGCACCCTGTTTTCTAGGGACATGGCACTTTATGAGATTAAATAGCTTCTCCTTACCAAGACATCAAACTCCCTGATCTGTGTCTCTGGATCTTTACCTGCCCTGTAGCGCACACAGTCCTTCCTAAGTAAAGATTAAACCATCTTTGTCTACTTCAGGTACCACAAGATCCCTAGGAATCCCTACAAGCCTAACCACTTCACGGGTGGGAGCTCCAGYGGGTCAGCAGCAGCTGTAGCAGCAGGTAGGTGGTCCTAAATGGAGGTGGTGGGAGGAAGGTCCTGAGCCAGAGTACCTCAGGCATTAAGTTTTTATTGGGGGGGGTTAGATGCTGGAGGGAATTTCCAGCCTAACAGAGAGCTCTGTGTGCTGTCTTGGATACAGCTGCTGGTAGAATGGACAAGGCAACRTGATGTGTCTCTGATCACTGGCCAATGTGTGGGTTTTTTGTAGGTCTCTGCCCCGTGGCTATTGGCACAGATGGAGGAGGCTCTGTGAGGATTCCTTCTTCATTCTGTGGTGTGGTGGGGCTGAAAGGTAAAGCCCTTTAATCCTGGAGGGGTGTGTGTTTGTCTTGTTTGCTGTTTCAGATCGAATGCCATAAACAAGTCAGGCACTTGTTTACTAAGTAAAATTTGACTGGAGAAACTCTGAAATATAACACCCTGAGAGCCATGAGGGTTGGATTGGCAGCCTGGAAATATTCACTACTGTCTGTTGAACAGATGTTCAAAAAACCTAACTTACTTATGTCAAATGCTAAACAAAGTATGCGTGCTACTTTTTCTTTCTACCTTTCATCTGAGACCAGATACTCAGCCATTACTCTCTTTCCATCCTTTATATATGGTCACAAATCTTGATTCATCTGAGGAAGATAATGATGATAACAAAATGTAACCAGTAAAAAGGTGTTACGAGTTCCTGCAGAAGATAACTGGTGTTAGGCATGAAGCCTTACTGGTGAAGAGGTGAGACCTCCCATAGGGTGCTGTCTCCTGCTGTTGATAATCCTGCTCCTGTCTCTCTGTCCATCGCATAAATGCTGCTTCTGCATATTTAAATACAAATATTCCAAAATGTCCCTAGACATATTTCTCCTCAACTAAATAATTTCTTAGGGGGAAGCCAATTTCACTAGTTCCTTGAATACATGTGTTTCACTGCTGAGACAGTGGTCAGCAGAACAGGGTACTGAAGGATGAGAGACTGGGCTCTGAAACAGCACCCATAAGAGTGATCAGCAGGGGTCTGTTGTTTACCCTGGCTCTTCCCAGTGACACCTGACATCCAGCTAAGTCTCATTTCTTGTTCCTCAGGTACGTTTGGGCGGATCAGTTGTCATGGCAGCTTACCCCTCTCCTACTCCACAGTCAGCGTAGGTAAGAGGACTTGTGCTCCAMTTCAGGGATCTTGCTGTGTGCTGTTCCCACAGCGGGGCAATCTCTGCCTAGAAAAGACCTCGGTAGAAAAGTACTATTTACCTCTTGTCACCTTTTTATCACTGATCTTTTTTACAGGCCCTATCTGCACATCAGTGGCAGATGCAGCCATTGTTTACAGTATCCTTGCTGAGCCAGACCCGCTCTATCCCTATGGTAGGTGAGCCCTCTCCTTCCCTGAGCCCAGAGGTTTTGTCTCCCTAGAGGCATCCTAGAAAATAAGGAGGAACTCTTCTTTGTTCCCTGCAGGACTAAAACAGCCCAAAGCAACCCTGTCTGATATGTGTGCTCCTGACCTGAAAGGCTTAAAACTGGGAGTGGACTGGACATATTTTAAGGTGCCTGGTTTATCTCTTATCTTTCTGCTGCTTTGCAAAATAAGAATTTTAAAGGAGCCCAGTGCATTCATTGCTCTCTTGCCTGTCTTCATTAGAGCTTCTYATATTTAGTCCTATAGTTGGAAGATAATATTGCCTGTGTGAAAACATCAATATGGAGGTATTTTTTTCTAAGGCAGCCTTTCGAATAAGAGTCTGTTGGAGGCATGAGGAAAAGTAATGACTGCTGTTGATTCTGTTGGAAGAAATGCTTCTGAACTGATTACAAAAGACAGTTAGTTTAAAATCAAATGAGGAAAAGGAGTGTATCTGCTTGGTGACAGTGCTGTAGCTGCTGGTACAAATTTGGCTTGCAAGCTAGTACTGCTTGGCAATTGTAATGCAACCCCACAAATGCGCTCAGGATTTCTTCCTGGAGGTGAAAAAAACCTTACTGGCTCTGCCACAGTGCAGAGGAGGAATATCCTCTCCTCTGGAAAAGATRGCCTTTCTTTTTCCTTAGGGGTGTCACCTGCAAGCTGTTCTCTTGCAGCATRTGACCTAAGGCAATTCTGTAGGATTGTGTTTCACTGCTGTTAGGGACAGGAACTAGGAAAGCACCATGAGGACTGAAGTCCTGGTGAATGTGCTCACCAAGAAGAGGAGAGCAGTTATTAAAGTCTACTTAGTTATTTCCTCTTGTTCTTTAGGCATGTGATGCTGAAGTGCTGTGCGCCTGTGAGAAAGGTAAAGAGGAAAAGTCTGTAAGTCTCTTTTTGTGCCTGATGTTACAGTGTTACTCAGTACTCCTCTTATGTATGCATTCAATAGATCTTGCCTAAAGTTCTTAAAGGCAGTTGCTTAAAGGGGTCTGGCTGGATAAACAGCAGTAGCTTTGTATTAGGGAAGCCCCCCCTGACTGCTGAGCATTAAAAAGCTCAGCAGTTGTAGGCTTGTCAGATTACAATGGAAGAATGCAGTCCAGTGTGCTCAGCCTCTGTGTGTATAAAGACAGATCTGTGCTTGGTAATACTTACTCTGCAAGCTTTAATGGTTAAAGACTTTTAAGGGAGGGCCTTGTGTCACAATATAAGGCTCAGTAGTAATACAGTGCTAGGTCTTTGTGACGTACCCAGTCCTCTGGTATTTCCCTGAAATCAGCCAAATGGTGCCTTTAGGGTGGCTTTGTCAGATTTTAGGTGAAACAAAATACACCCTGGTACTTGGGGGTTGGGGAGAGAGCCTCTACAATGCCTAGTATAGTAGCTGGTCTCCTTCACTGGAGCTGAGATAGTTCCCAGTATTCAGGCTTTGCCTGGATTTTCTTCACCCTCCGTATTTCCACAGACACACTTCTACATACATAGAGTTTTCTTAGGAGAGATGGACCACAAGCAAGTTTGGGTATTTATGAAAGAGTTGGGGGTCACAGAAAGGATTCTTTTCAGGCTGCAAAAGATTCATTTTTCTTAAAATCTTGGTATTCAGCCTTGTTAAAATGCATCAGGATTTAATGACTTTGTATTGTTCACCTGGTCTCTTGAGTATTCCCTGGTTCCTCTACCATAATGATTCAGAAGAGGCTTTGAATGGGAATCTCATGATGCTAAATAAWCACTTCATGCTGATAGAACATGGTCATGTGAAGTGTTCAGGGAACATTGTCCGTACACGTTTTACTCCTTGGCTTAATTGTGAGGCTAGAGGGACGAGGTGAATTTGCCTGAAATACAGCAGGTAACTGCAAGCCCCTGCCCTGTTGGAATAGAGGTGTAGTTAGGTTGAAAGCATTTCCCTCRGAGAAGCAGCTGCAGCAGTGCTCATCMTGTGGTGCACTGAAGATGTGGCCTATGGGGTTTCTCACTCTGCAGAGGTTGGRGATTTTTTTTCTGTGAAGTCTGGTGAACTCAGGGATGCTATCTGTGATTTACCTGTCCTGTACACAGCCGTGGAGCACCTGCAGAGTTTGGGAGCCAGCGTGGTTGAAGTCTCTCTTCCAGAGATGGAGGAAGCACGAGTGGCTCATGTGATCTGCATTCTCAGTGAGATGAGGGATTTCCTGCAACCTGACTTCAATAAACATTTCTATGAAATGGTAAGTAGCARCAGCTTGGAGCAGTGTCAGTAGTTGTCCTGGCTGATAAAAAACAAATGTCAGTGAGAAACCCAAGGTTCTCCTGCTTCTTCTGACAAATTACTTGTTGGATGACTACTGATACAGAAGAGCAGATCTGGAAGAGAACTCCTGGGCTGTCACAGTTTCCTGCAAGCAGAGCTTTGATTGGTGTTTTTTATTTCAGAATTTGGAAACCCGGGCTAGCCTGGCCTTGGCTTCCCAGTTCACAGCTCTGGATTATATTAAGGTAAGGAACATASTGGGGTGAAGGCTGAAGGGAGGCACCTAGTGAACCTGTAAATGTGGGGTAGGGGCTTCTCTTAGCCTCCCCATACCTGTGAGAAGATGTCACCCAGCTCTAGCTGCCCTCTGCTGTGAAAGCTGATGGTGGGACACCACAGAGGACATGCCACCTGTCCTGTATCTTGATTCCAAATTGCAGGAATGGTGTCTTCTTTTGCAAAGGTGGAGACACTGATAGGCAGAGTSCCAACATCAAACATGAATTTTGTCACCCAAGAGGGCCCAGTGAGACAGTATTCTCTCTGCTTGCAGGCAAATCGACAGAGAACTCGAAGCATGAGATTTTTGCAAGAGATCTTCAGCACTGTGAACTGTATCCTTACACCAGGTATTGGCACACTTGGCTAAAGAGCCAGTCTTCAACAGCTGGGGGTGCCTTTTGAAAAGTCACTTCATTAACTTCTCCTCCTCAATTTTAAGAGTGTGATTTTCATGCAAACACTTTGCTGTGCCTCACACCTTTAGAGGATAATGCAGCCTTATTAGAAAGACTAYTGTGTATTTCTAGACTTAGTGGTTGTATCCATGGCACTGCATCAGGTTKCCCAGAGAGCTCATGGAATCTTCATCTCTGGGAATATTTAGAAGCTATATGGACATGGCCATGAGCACCCTGCACTAGCTGACCATTCCTGAGCCAGGATAAACAATATGACTTCCTGAGGTCCCTTGCAAATTCAGTCATTTTGTGATTCCCCCCACAGCTGTTCCTTCTACTGCCCCAAGAATTTATGAATCTGACCTCTTGACTGGGAGCAGTGATATGTCCTTCACAGTCCGGTCCATGAGGTAAGGAAAGTGCTACTTGTGCTACAGAAACACAAGTTTGGGAACAGCTGGAGAAGAAACTTAAGACTGTGAGGCAGGAGAGATTAATCATAGCTGCCTCTCCCAAAAMCAGATTAATTTGGTGCTGTTCCAAAGCAGGAATACTGATGACAGTTTTTTTCCCATAGGTTCATGCAGCTTGGTAACTTCACTGGGATTCCAGGCCTTGTAGTCCCCATTGGATATTCCACTGCTGGGCTTCCTATTAGTCTCCAGGTGAGTGATTTGCTCTTTGTGAATGCTGGGTCACAAAATCCCCAGCTGGCTTTCTCCTSAAGCACCATAACCAGGTCCCTGCTGTTCCACACAGCTCACTTGAGGAGCTAGCAGGTACTGGAAATAAAAGCTTTAATTTAATTTGCCTCACTCCTGAACAGCAGAGGGTATCTTTGAGAMWGATTTCTCTGTCTCYGTGTCTRCTTGCATCAATACCCAGTAGTGGTMACTACTTTCCTCTCTTCTCATTTCTGTAACTTGTTCAAATCCTGTTCTCTTGAAACAGGTCTCATGTAAAGGAAAAGTCTATGTCTTGTAATTGAAAGTCACAAAGCTGTCTTTATCCTAAATACAGTGATGCCATACTTAACTGGGGTAAAAGGGGAAAAGGTGTCTTTTGGGGATGTTGAGGGGGGGAAATTGTTTCCACGTCTTTCAAGAGTATCTATATGTGATGATGCTCCTTTTAATTTGTCCTTGTTCTGCCTCTCATCTACTTCCAGGTCATGGCAAAATGGTGGGATGAAGCTGTTCTTCTGAGGATTGGCCTAAAGCTAGAGCAGTTCCGTGAGCAGACCAAAAAACCATCCATTTATTATGACATCCTTGCATGATGGAGCAACCAAGATGRGGAAGAAGTCTGTTTTTTCCTAGTCTGACGTGACCAAGTATTAGAGTGAACTTGTTTTCAGTGTTCATCTGAATAAGGCTTAGTAGCAGGCCCATTTGAGGAATGGGGACAAACCACTGATCTAATCAGGCACTGATGCTGAGAGCAGACATATTTTCTGCTCCCTGTTTGGTGGATGGTCCAGTATATACTAGGGAGACTAACTGTGCTAGCTAGTTGGATTTTTGCCAACTGGGGAAGCTGCAAATATCTTTTACAGTTTCTTTCCATGGAGGGGGGTCCTGTGTATGAGTGGAAGACAGTTGCATCTACAGGACTACATGCAGGCAGTTCATATTACAGTACATGGAAAGCTACAATCTCTACCTTAACCTTCTCATGGAACTCCTCCTCCTTCAGGATAGAACAAATGTACTGTTTCCAAAGGGGAAAGGCAGCAAGTAATGCCTAGCTCTCTTGGAATGATGAGGATCTTAACACACCTGCACTTAGGCAGTGTTTGTTTTGGCCCTGTACTTATTCACTGGGAGCAAACCATAAAGCCTGTAGCTATGGAAGTGTTGCTGTGCTATTGTTTCCAGCTGCCAGCAGTGCAAGGTCAGCCCAACAGTTGCAGTCTGGGTGTGCTCACTGCCCCTGAGTCCTGCTTACCTTCAGCCTGGCATGCAAGGCAAGGAAAAGCCAGACCATGAACCCTCATCAACTCCAACCCAAAGCCCAGGTGCAGGGTTCTGGCTTTCTTCTRCACATCTCCATTTTCCAAGCTAAGCCTTGGAGAGCTTCTTTCCTCCTGCTGGTTGCTCATTATATAAGCCTGCTGTCATCTAGATGCMCAAATGGAAGAAACTACGGGATAATGCTGTGCAATACTCTTTATGGGGTTTAGAGCCAGCTATTAAAAACAAGTGAAATTTGAAAAAATGCTACTGCACTACTGCAAAAATTGAAGCTGGGTGCAAGAAAGGTGTCGCACAAAGCCACATGCAGCAAAGAGCCTGCTCTACRTAAGAAGCCAATCCTCTCTTATCTTTAAAGTACTTCCTAAAGTAATCAAGGTGGATATGGATTACTACATAAAGCATCACAGGGCTGTAAGCCATAGTGTTGTTTTATTGCAAGACTCCAGACTGTAAATTCCCTAGTACCTTTGACCTGCCAGCAACACTGGGGCCACGAGAAAGAAAAGGCTTAGGAGTAACTAAACCTAAGCATTTGTGTTCATTTTTGGGTTAATGCTCAGTTACCTCAGGCATCCTGGACTTGTGATCAGGCTGCTGGAGCAGCTGTCCTACAGCCAGCAGAGATCACTCTATTCTTAKGTAGCTTGGAAGGAAAGAATAAATAGAAAATAGTTGCAGTTTCTCCCAAACACAGTACAGTTTTGGATTTTTTTCCCCATACCTATGTACTCCTTAACCAGAGCTAGCACTTTACTAATGGCTGAGGTTGAGGCATCTGAATGGACAAACATTGCTTTGCTGTCCCCTGCTTTAYTACCTGAGTTAAAGCATCAACTTCTACCATCAGCTGTCACCAGCATGCACAGTTAATTGTACAGTTGATACTGCTGCTTTGTATCTTTAATTCCTCTATGGGATATGGCACAACTGTTTTTTCAGTCATTTTTTCAGTCTTTTTTTCATTAGTATAGCTCATCTTTATGAAGAACAATTTCTAAGCAAAGTATTTCCTCTGTTATTAATGGTAAGTTATTAACACTACCAACATACATTAGAATGAAACTGCTGAAATGTAGTTCTTAGCAATTAGGGAGTTGGTAGTGTTTCACAATAATAAATTTCAGCTAGGAACATTACTGCTTGAAAGAAATAGCTGAATATTTCCTAATTCTATGGTATTACTCAAGGAATTAGAGCTAAATGGCTAAATATTCAATTACCATCCTGCTAGATAAAGCTATTTATTTCCAATCCCTTCCTAAATGCTACACATCCCTAAAATTATTATTTCAATATTTACTTCATTCTCTGGCATGGTGAGGGAGCTCAGGTTGCTAGGAGGAGAGAGGCTAAGTAAATTGTTATTTTCTAAAAACATCTGCATCCTCCAAACAGTAGGAAAAAGAAAGAATTGAGTTTTTACTGACAGTAACTCARCCTCTCTTTTCACACACTGCTTCCTCCCTTTGCCTGAACATATCTCATCAATGCACATTTCCAGTGCAGGACTTTCCTGGTACTGAGGTCACTAAAATAAACTTTACTCATCCTGGTGAAAGGACCCTGTGTTTCCTTTTTTCCCYTGACTATTAGTTTATCCAAATTCTACAGCAGACCCGTAGTTCTGGAAGCAAAGCAGACACAGTGATCACACACACAGTCCTGTTGCTTCACATAGATATATGTATGGGTATAGATATACGATATATACACACAGATTTTCCTTTTAATATATATATATAAAATAACACCTTGTTTATAAAGCGACATTTAATTGCCACTGGTTCCCTTCCCGCCCCACAAAAACAATAGTATACAAAATATAAAATATTTTAAATATTTATAAACGTCGCAAGAAAAAAATAGAACTGTACGAAAATATTTTTTTTTTCTGAGGTTCCCTCCCTGACCTGTGGGAAGAGGAAGAGAAGGGGTACATGTCTGGCCAGCCTAGTGTGCCTTGAGTCCATAGTTGTTAAGTGGGTAGGAGTATGCCCTGCCTAATACTATCCGGTCCCGGAGGAGCTTAAATAAGACATAATAATTGCAGAAAAGGATTAGGGCCATGGAGAGGGTGTGGTTCCACTTCTCTGAGCGCAGCAGTGAGTAGAGCTGGTAGCAGACCACGCTGCCTTCAATGAGAATCAGCAGGTTGAGCAGCCGTAATGGACGGTGAAAAAGGAACTGCAGGGAAACAGTTAAGAAGGAAAGACTTCTGTCATTTGATGCAGGGTTAAAGGGAGTAGAAATATGGACATGATGTTGTCAGGGCCACTGCAGGGCAGAAACAACACTTGTACTCCWGCCACCCCTAGCTGCTACTTAGGGAAAACAGTAAGAACAAGGCATGTAGAAATGGYATTTTGCTTGAGAAGGGGAAGCAGGTGAAATAAACCTTTTGAACTGTTGACACTTCCCCATTTTCCTGAAAGACATTAATAAGACTCTCTCAGGAAAATCCCACTGCTGGATAGGGGAGCTGCATCACCTTGATGAGAAAGCACTGACAAGGCAGGCATGGTTTGCATCCTGCCCAGAAGTCACAGTAATAGTGCAGTGGGAAGGCCCCTCTGCTGCCAGCAGCTACTTTGTTCAGCACCACCAGCCTGTCCTGCACTGTCTGCTCTGCTACAGTTTGAGCCTCTCCTCCCTCCCACAAGCCTAAGCACCCAGCAAGAGAAGAGATACTTGCATAAAAGCGGGCATGGGACACGTCTGAAGGCACTGCTACGTTGTAAGGCCCAACTGCTTTATACAGGCACCGGCTCCGTCGCACCAGAACTCCCTGTGGCCAWATCGTGTTTTCTGACCAGCTGTGAGGAAACAATGCCAGAGCATTAACATCTGTGCTCCCAACCCCCTGAATGAGGAGTGGGCCACATCTTGAAAAACACCAATGCCTCTGCCACAAAGACATGCCCTAGAAAAGCACTGAGGGGTGATCACAAGCTCATCCAATGGACTCTGAGTTATGAACAAATGGCTCCCAGTGCAAGAACCTTGTCCACTGTAGTGGAGGGGGCCCACCCCCTGCCTCTGCTCAAGATACTTTCCAGTGGCCAAGAATCTCAGCATTTCTTTCTGGGAAGGAACCAGCAGYGACTGGAGGAGCTCAGACAGCTCTCTAGAGCAGACATTTTTGTTTGCAGTGAATAAGGCCAGTATAATTGCATGGGGAGTGGAGACACATCCTCAGTAGGTAAGCACTGCTGGTATATGCTCCTCTCCTAGACCATCTCAGCCCCTTGCTAGGCATGCCAAGCCCTGCCCATCCCCATCCCCACACTCACATGTGCTGTGGAGCATTGCTGTAGGAGCCATGTTCTAGCTTCTGCCACTTGCCGAGGTGGGCAGCTGACCTGTGGAGCAGGTCACAGTACTTGGGAGGCAGCAGCTGTGTGGTGAGCATGACAAAGGCGTTGATCCACACCATGATGAGGTGCTCGCAGGACCAGCGCATGTCGTAGTACTGGGTGCTCTGAAAAAGACCAGACAAGAACTTGGCACCACAGTCACAAAACAAAAGGAATGACAAGGGACATACTGCGTGTGCATCCAGCAGACCCACACCACACGTTACAGGCATGCGCTTTTAGACCGGTGATTTCAGAGGGTTACAGCTTACGAGACACTCAAGACTCCCTTCTCCTTGAGCTGAAGGAGAAAGGGCAGGGGATGATGCTGCAGCTGGTGCATGTCCTCCTCCAGCAGCAGGTAACAAGGTAGCTTGCTTGCCACAGAACTGCCCCAGGAGCACCAGTTGCACCAAGACGGCTACATGGATTGTGGAGCCCTGCCCATTTCTCTGCACCAACTGGAGCTTGTTCAAGTTAGAAAAATGATAGATGAAAAAATAYAACCCCCATACTGACAAGAGGTTCTTGGGTTTAGTTTGCCAAGCATCCTAGTTGGCTCTAACAGGCTGACCAAAACCTTGATCCAAGCACCCAAAAGCCATGATGTTGGATCTTAGACAGGTAACAACAGGTTTGTTCTCTTTTCTAGGAAGAACACATCTGCCTAGGACAGGGGGTGGGAGAAGGGGAGTTAGTAAGTGGGGTGATGGGACTAGAGGTGCATCACATTTATGGCAATACCTATCTGCCAACCAGGAGCAGTACTAGTGCACTCCGGATGCAGCCATGCTCCGCTATCCGGGCTGCCAAAGGGGAGACAGAGAAAAGGGGAATTAACCAGGAATCTGGCCTGGCAGCAGTTCACACAACATTCAGAAGGAGACGGCGGGCAGGGGCACAGAGAAAGCCASACAACAGTTACCTTCACAAAGCACAGTGGCAGGAATGCCACATAGTAGGCACTGAAGAGGGAGTTGAAGAGAACTTCCTTGATCCTGCGGTTAAAATCTGCTTTTAGGCACTCCACCTCATTGCGGATGAGATCTGGGGAAAGGGGGCAGTTGTGGGTGGGGATAGAYGTAGGATTATTGAACTGTTCTCTCAGGGATTCCCACAGAAGCGAGAAGAAGTCTTTGACCAGGCTGCTGACAGCTGAAGCCCCATCATCTGCCACCTGGTCCTGTACCAAGTAACCACAGTCTGCAGGTAGAGGTTGTGCTCTGCTGTCCTGGTGGAAGCAGCACAGAGGGACGTAGACACCAAACCTGCCATGAAAGAAAGAAAACAATGGCTGAAATAGCAGCCATCCCAACAGGGAGCAGGAGACACCTCCTCAACAAATACAGGCCCTGATGAGAGTGACAGCACGCAGGAACTCTCACTCCAGAAACCAACAGCCAATTCTTGTCGCCACTAAAGGCCAGAGGCTGCAGCTTCAACATCTGTGCAGAGAAGCTTCTGTAAATCCTATTGGTCAAACCAACAATCCCAATGGCTCAGTGTGGCAGTATATCCCCCTCACACAAACAGCAACTGAGGCAATTCACTTCATCAGCTCAGTGCCACCTCYTCACACCATGCCCCAGCCACTCCTGCTTCCCTTTTAATCCTAAATTGAGGAGACMTTACAGCCAACAGCTCTGCTTCCCACGGTGGCTAATGGCACCCCCAAGTAGCTGTGCTCCCCCTGCCCAGAAGGTACAAGGTGGTGTCACTCACGGGTAGCCCAGAAAGAGAAGGTTGAGAACAGAATGGCTGCGGAAGAGGTTGACCAGAGTCCAGCAGAGCACCCATCCACAGAGGGTGAGCAGCACCAGGCGCACCATGTAGTGAATCACTGATGTTGCACCCACCTGAGAAGCCTGCAAATGGAGAAGAAACACTCAGCAGTCCTATAACAAGTAGTGCTAGAAGATGAGCACAAGGGATGCCTGGGGATGAGGAGCAAGGAGAGGGGTGGGTACTAGAACCAGGAGGTACTAGAAGAGGGACAGCTGCCCTCTTCCTCTCAAAAGCAGGAAACTGATTCTCTTACAAAGGTAAATGCCTTTGAGTTTATTAATGATTGACAGTATCCAAAAGACTCATAATCACAAGTTGTGGGGCATGACTAAAATAGAACCTTTAAAGAAAAATTTAGGGCTGCAAAGTGGAAAAATATTTTTGCTCAAGTCCCTTATTGCTCTGATGATAGTCCAGGAYAGCCTAAAACCCATTTCCTCTCTCTTCTTTAGAAGGATCAGATCTCAGTATACTCAAAGGTCACAGTTCTCAGCTGAGGGAAGAAAAGATGTGCACCTTGGCAATCCCAAACCCAGATTTCCATAACTTATCTCTACTGGATGGGCAAGCTGCAGTCTAGTGAGGAGGCACTGAAAGAAGCAAGAAAGCCTAATCCATTCTCCAGAGGAGAGAAGGAAACTGAACTATGAAAAAATTCTTAAGGGTTAGAGCCAATACATGGGATGCGCAAGAACTTGCATGGAAGATTTCAATGCAGAAATTTCAGTCTATGGGAAATTTTATGGAGGTTGTGAACATAAATGGAAATGGAAGGAATCAGATGAAAAGAGAACTGCAGAGTTCCCACCTTCTCCAATCATCTATTCAACAGGATGTAACTGTTCCTTTGTTTTATTTACTTATTTTTAAACACTACTTAGTTGCTTAGCACAGAGTTGTATTAACCCATTTCAGTAGACAAAACTTCCATTTTCCTGAAAATGACCTTTTACAGAGATCTATTTGGCYTGGTTCTGCTCCCCCAAACACAGAGAAGGTCTCAAAATCTGCAGTGACATGACCAGAGTCTGAATTAGAAGAGCCAGACCAGAGTCTGAATTAGAGTTCTACCAGTATTCCTGTTTCACTTCAGTGTAGTCAGGCTTCCTCCTCCTGACCTTACCCCTCTGATGTCCTGTTCATTCTTCTTGTCTTGGCCAACCTCCCTATCTGCCTTTCAATTCTCTCAGCCACTTCTCTAGCATGAAATTGTGGGGTACAGTATTGTACCTGCAGAGATAACTAAGCTAATGGGACCATTTAATCCCCTCCTAGATGCAGAGGCAACAGAGCTACCCAACACTGCAGGACATGTCTGGTCTCAAGGAGAAAACTCCAAGGCAGAAGAGCATCCCCAAAATCTTAGTCCTTCACACCCAGACTCTTCTGAGGGAAGAAACACTCCAACCTGCAGAATTTTCTCAGGCCATGGATRACCATGTTCTGCAGTAAGTTCTACAGGCAGTGGAGGGAACAGTGGGAATGTTACCTCAGARATAAGGGCCCACACCAGCCTCCTCGCCAGCATCACTGTGATGAACGCCGCCAGGTGGTAGTCAATGAGGTGAAAATTCTGAAGGAGGAAAAAAAAAGGTCTTCACAAGGAAAAGGGACTCTGAAACCACCCAGATGGGGTGGGATTAGAAAGCTGGCTGCTGGAGAATTAAGTGCAGATCATTAGGACCTCGTGTAAGCATTCCCCAAATCTCTCTATTAGAGATGAGGGAAAAGGGATAAACATTAGTAAAAAAATAGGAATGCCTCCAGAAGCAAGATCTCCTCCACAGGGAGGTTCCTTCCCATGGAGAGATTTCCACAGAAAACAAAACAAATCCACACTTCAGGAAGGCATTTTTGGGGTCAAAGGAACATCCAGAACCAGAATCTTACTATGGAGAACAGGTTGTGGTTTCTCCACAGAAAAGCCCCTGAACAACCAGAGGAAGGACAGACAAAACAGAGTCCTGAGTGAGCACAGCAGCTCACTTTCCCTCTTGGTCTCAAAAATGGTCTGCAGCAACCAGTGCTTCCTGATAAAACCAAGTTCATCTGAGAAACCTCATCTTCATGGGCCATGAAGAAGTCCTCTGGCTGCATCAAGTTAGAGCTCTTAAAAATTTTCAGTGAAGCCATTAAATATATGCTGGCCAGAAGAGTCAGAAGACTGTGAATACTGCTGTTTAGAGACTTCAGGGACATTTTGTGTAAAAAGAATGCTTGAGGTTGTGATGGGGATAAACAAATGACTGTTAAATCCTGCCACATAGGGAGCCTCAGAATGTTTTTACTTTTAAGACAACTGTGTAAAGTACAGCAGAGTTGAGCAGGAGGCTGTGCCTGGAACACCAGCACCATCTGTTGGTACAGGTGACTGAAACCAAGGAGGTTGAGAGCTTTATGTAAGCTGAGGATCTGACCMCCTCCCCAACTCTGCTGCTGACCTGCTGTGGGATCCTAACAAAAAAACGTACACATCTTCCTTTTCTCATGCTCTGTTTTGACTGAGAAAGGGCACTCACAGCAGCACACAGCTCCTGGAGTCTCAACTCTGTGTCAAATCCTAGGGACAAGTCACACAAATATCTGCAAGCAATTTCCCCTAAAGGAGTCCTGCTGACTCCCCTCTTTCTTCTGCCATGTATTTGTCCCCTGTAAAATGGGGGATGATGTGGCCCTGGCTGATGGGGGTGCATGTGAACTCTCATTCAATCCCTTAATGTCAAATGCTTGGTGATTCCTGGACTGAAGAGGCATGAAAAGAAGCTGTGTAATGAAAAAAAACCAGGTGATGGCACTTTTTGGGGAACTCACCAGTGAGGTGCAAGAAGCAGGATGATTGTACGGGTACCACCAGACAGTCTTGTAGATGTTGATGTACTGAATGAAGAGGGCTACCAGMAGGTAGATGAAGAACAGGAATTCAAAGAGAAGGCTCCCATCCAATGGCAGTTCAGGGATCCGGCAGTGACGCACAGGCTCTGGAGTAATCAGTGCTGTGATTGGAGGTGCTGAGAGGCTGATGGCACTACCATTCCTGAAGCAGATGGATATCACTCACTTGGTAAACATTCTASATAATTTCTGACATTTTCCAGGACAGAGAGTGCTTGAGGTTGTAAATTTGAGACTGSGCATTACTAGGGGAGAGGTGACAGCAGTCTTGCATTCATATTTCTGACATGAGGTGGGTGGTGAGCTCCAGCATCTTAGCTCAGACAAAACCTCATCCAGAATTTTCTCTGGACAACAGAGATTCATCGTCAGATGAGCTGTCACATGCCCAACAATATTTCAGGAGGTACAGAGCAAAAAATATCAAGGACTCCCTGCTACACCAAACACTTAATATTGGCTCTTTCCACCCATCACCAGGACATTACAGTAGCACACAGCCTCCTTCTCCAGTACAGCAAAGTGCCTACTGTCTTTCTGTTTGTAGTTCCTCTTTCTAAAAGAGGAGTAACTAAAAATGGAATGGAGTAGTTCAGCCACTTTCTAGAGGCTGACCTCACAAGCATTGTCACACTTCCTTTTTTTCTAGCTTTCAGAGGAGGCTAGGACAACTGAAAGCATAAAACTGGCATACTGAAYTCATGGAGGAAATTCAGACATAACTGCTATGTCTGATTGAAACCAGATAAGCAGAACACAGTCCCAGGACCTTGGGGCTCTGACTCCACAGTCTCGACASTCACTTGCTCCTCAAGTACCTCAAACTGTGCTATCATCTATCTGCCACAGACAGAGAAAAGTCTGTAAAGCCCAAAGCTAAATGGCTTAGATTGCTCTACTCTGTAAGAATGAACCTAYACCAGGGCCCCAGCATGCAGCAAATAGCTTCTCTACTCTGCCAATTTTCTATGGCAAGGAATTAATGCTGGGCCCTTTCAGTTTTCATACCAAATGTGGTGATCTCAATATCACTGTGTATTCCTATTTCAGCCCCCAACTTCCCCAGAAAATGGACTTCATCTTTACAAACTATGACWGTTAGTTTCATCTACAGCCAGCAGGTCTAAACAGAATATGGACATCCTCCTGCCCTGCTTTTCTATTATGTAGGAGGAGGAGGAGTCACAGCAGTGCTCTAACGTGTCACACTAATTCTCCAGAGTGGTGAAGGCAAGTGAGCAAGACAAGGACTCATCATTCATTAGGACTCACTGCTCTGGGAACTGCTGCAGAAAAGACAAACGGAGCACTGCRTGATTTCCACCCTGGCTACTGTGACCACAGTGAGAGGTGAAGTGGGGCTGAGACCACTTCCACAATCTCCTCCATGGGGCTGGTTTTAATGCATCAAGTTAAAAAAGGGACTGCAGAGGGAAGCATGTACCACAGAAGAGAAGCTGGCAGAGGTTTGCCACTCAGGACTTGTTCCCTCTTGGATGAGCCATCTCCWAATGCCACAGCAGAGGGCTCAAGGTTCCCATCTCCCAGTCCCTCACTTTCACCACAAAGTTAAACTCCTGTGCAGAGTTCAGGGTGGATCAAGGCTCCTTGCTTTCAGCACTTTGTCCTCACCTGTTTCTCAAGCCAGTACCGTTTCCACAGCTCCCACCAACCAGAGTCTGGAGAGAAGGCAAAGCTGAACGGCTTAGCTGCTGCCGGCTGGGTCCCCTCCTTCCACCGGGCATGACCAGGAACCAGTCCACTTCCAGTGCCTCCAGCAGGCTGTGCCCCGACACCCAGACAATCCAAACGCCTTCCCAAGTCTGCAAAGGAGGAAGAAACATCACTTAAACACTTCAGCCAAGCAAATTCCTGCAAAATGAAATCATTCTCATATACTTGAAGCCCTGAGGGACAGCCATCACCACTCTCAAACTCTGTGTCACTTCAATGGCACCAGCTCAGTGTCTGCYTGCACACGCAGAATGAACACCACTGACACTGTCTCTGCTTACATTAGCCATCATCGACTGATTGCACTTCCTGCTGGCTGGAAAGCACCACTGACCATCTCCAGAGCTGGARACCTCACAACTTGTGTGCTTCATTTCAAAAGCAAGCCTGGAAAGAGCTCTCTCCATATTGCAGTGTACCTACTAGAGCTTCACAGGTCTTTTTAGCCACCCAGCACATTACTTGCCAGGCTCTGATGCTGACAGGTAATTTGGATGCCACCTGGCAAAGCTCTGAACAGAGTKGTTTCCATGAAAGAAACTGCATGGTTTAGCTCCCTCCTGTGCCCGGTATTCCACACCCAATTTAAAATGGGTGTGGTTGGCAGAGAAGTGCAGCAGAACACRTGTGTATGCATATACTTCAATGCACTTATGGGCAATCACAAACACAGCCCTCAAAAGAAAAATAATTTAGAAATAAGCTTGTACATATTTATTTATCTATTTATTTTTAATGACACTTAAATATATCAAATCCTTAAACTGAACTAGTATGAGAGGCTGGGCAACTCAGAATATCAGAAACAATAGTGGAGTTTCTGGCACAGACTTTTTATCTCTTCCCATACAATTTTCCTTCTATTTCACTGGTCTCCCAAGTGACACTGCAAGGATTTTGGCAGTCAGGAAAGTTTCCAATGGAAACACATAGCAGACATAAGAGAATGAAGGACTGAATTGGAGTGCATGTGTGTTGTACAGGAACAAGACACTGAGTGAGCATCTCACTACAAGGACTTTGGTGTTTTTGTGTGTCTGGAGTCTAAATCAGCTGCCCTTTTGGAAAAATATCCCAGCCAGAACCAACCCAGGGGCCAAAAATGCACACCCACTTTCTGGGAAACTCTAGATGTAGCTTTGAAATACACAGATGGAACCTATGGTCTATTTATAATTCAGTCATCACCTCCTTTAAAATCCTGAGAAATCACAGCTGGCAGAAATGCCAGAAGTTTTCTCAATGAGTCACAGCACTGTCACCATGAGCACAATGTGCAGGAGTACTTCTCTAAAAAACTCCCTCAAAGAATTGCCCTTTGTATTTAAAATTTCCCATCTTTCATCAACTCCAACAAGCAATTGTTGTGGTTGAAACCAGGATACCAATTCTCAAASTTTCAACAAAAATCAAGATATTTCAAAAGATGAATGCTTTCCAAGCAACTTTCATACAAGTATGTGGAAAAACCAAACCAAACCCCAACACAAAAATAACCACACCAAAAAACACAGATCCAGAGAGAGAAGAAAAAAAAAAAAAAAAAAAAAAAAAAAGGAGATGTGAAAATGCATGCAAGGCAAGCAAACATTGGAGAATTTTCATTTGGAGGTAAATGTGTTTTGACAGACTCTAAAACTCTCATCCTTCCAATAAGAATACAACAGAGAATTGAAATCTTCTTTACCTTTCTAGTCAAGATTTTAAAGCTTTCAGACAATTTTCCCTAAGATGTTCTTCAGTTTTATTTGGAAATATTTATATTTCAGGAATTAAACAGAAGAAAATTCTCCTGCATGTGCAAAATGAGCAGGGGCAGCAACAAACAATGCAGAATTCACTTAGGGAATTCAGACACTTCCAATAAGCAGCTAAAGAAAAGGGAAAAAATAAGAAAAACCTCTAAAAAAATTTAACTTGAAAGCCAATTTAAGCCAAATTTAACTCCTACAGAGCCTATAGTAGCTAAAACAACTGGTCTGATTCAACCTACAGGATATTTATGATAATGGATGCAATATGTTGGTGGTCTAATTAATGCTATTAAGAGTGGAAGGTATTTTATGCCACGTTCAATAATTCATGTAAATAATTTAACAGGTCTCATTAGTACCACCCCATTAGTATGCCTCACACGCTTGCCAATACAGACACTTGGACACAAAGTAAGCACAATTCCAGCCTCTGGCTTTGCAAACCAGTAAAATGCAGGTTTCTACCAGTAAAAACAACTGCCCATGGAAAGAAGCCATCCTWAACGTCAGTGCACATATTTTAAATGCATTTGAATAAGCCCTTTCACAGTGATCCATGAACGTATAGACTGGGCAGYTACTCAAGCCAGGCTTTAAATAACTTTACTTACTGGAGTTAGATCAAATTAGGTAGGTGTTTGTTGGAGCAAAATCTGCCTAAAAACCATTCTTTTTTTTGTTTGCTTTTATTTTGTAATTTTATTATTTAGCTACACAAAACTGAAGCTCCACAGATAAARCTAAACAAAGCAGTGAGATTACAGATCAGATTGACTCTAAGTCTGCTTTTTTTGGCTATGAACCAATCAACAGCCCTCYTTTTTGAGGAGAAAGACATGGAGAAAAGCCTTTTTACAGCTTTCAATTAATAAACAAAGGCATGATTCTACTTTGAAAAATAAGTGAACAAGAAAAAAAGGTGTCCATAACCCCTTAGTCCACCAGATAATATTCCAAGTCATATTAAGTATTAATGAAGAGTCTATCCTGCTCCCTTCTCTGTTTGCATTCCCCACCCCATCAGTGATCTTATTTTATAGTAAAGCAGAAAAAGTGAGTAATCAAAGATAAAAGCTTTTCCTAACAAGACTCTTTAGTCCATTAATGTGATTCCACACTGTTCTTTCCAGTTCACCCACAATTTCCCTCAAAAAAATAAGCCACATACTTGTAGTCCCTTCATCCAAAAATCCTCAGAATCAATACCACCTAGCTTCCAAGATCTCCTATCTGAGGCAGATGTGGGCATCATAAAAACACACAGGCAGGATCTGGGGACCAGCTACAGAACAGCAGRCACTGGTTCTGCCCATGCACAGGGAGTGGATGTGGGTATGGACACTYTTGGGTCCTAGGACAGACCAGGCTCTTTCTTCAGGACAGAGACAAAACCTTCTTCTCTTGACACCATTATTAGATCCAGAAGATCCAGAAACAGAAGGCATCAGACCCTCTGATTTCCAGTTCTTCCTTTCTTCCTCCTTATAGAAAACACTTGGTCAATTTTTTTTTTTTCTGTGCAATGATACCTCTCCTGTCCATCAGCTCCCCAACTATGCTGTGAGGGAGGATCAAGGCAGGCAAGAACTACAACTGTGTGCAAGACTTTACTGATAAGGAGCTAGGCAGACGAATTACTCACCAGTTCAGAGGTGAAACAGCRTGCAGACCTGTCCTGCTCCCCAAGGATCATCACTCAGAATCATGTTCCTGCATCAGCAGCTGCCCAAACAGCTCTTGCAAGGGGCAAATCAGGAGAGAGTCAGTGACTCATCAGAATGGAAAGTGTGCCTSGTTCCCCATCTCTTTGTTGGAAATGCTACAATGCTCAGTCAGTTATTTTGATGGCATTAATGCTTTTTAATTGGAGAAAAAGTTGARCCTCTTCAGTCCTCTCGGGAAGCTTGCAGCACTGAGACATGAGAACTCTCAGAGGCTGGAAAACATTCAAACAGCTCTCCTTGGCTTCACAAGTCCTACAACCACTTACTGTCAAGAGCAAAAAGGGAAACGTGTCTTACTTGCAGCAATGTGGCTCGAGAAGACCACAGGTCACTCATTGCAACTCTCCATCTTGATTAAAGCAGCTTTCTTCCTGCTGAGGAGCATGTGACAGCTCGAGGTGAAGCAACACATGGACTCTGTGGTGAGGGACTCTGCCTGCCTCCTCCTCAGCAACACACACATTCCCAGCAAGACTTTCCATTCAGTGTTCTATGGAAACACACCTGCCATCTAGGTAGTGCTCCCTCGTGGGGAAGCACAKCCAGCCACCCCCACGTCATGGCTGCAGAGCACTGACACAAAAAACTGAAAAAGCTCTCTTGGTTGCTGATGTCCTCAATTCAACTCGCTGCAGCTGGTCAGCCTAACCCTAAACTTGCAGTTTTCCAGCAATCCTAATATCTTTGCAAATTATCAGTGAATCCACCTYACAGGCAAGTTTTCTTTTGAACTTTGAAAGTCCCAGTTACTCTAGGTTATTTTTACTTCCTTTTCTTTCTTTATTTCTATTTAAATCAAAATATTAAAAAAAACCCCAAAACATTCTGACCACTGGAAAAACTGAGACACAAACCTAGTAACTGATTCACCTAACATAACACTAAAAAAATAAAAAAAATCACAAGAGAGCTGAGGAACAGTGATGGTTGCACACAAACTTTGGTCATGAGGCCACCTTGTCAGCACACTCACATCTTCCACACTGAAAGCCAAAAAAATGCAAAACTTCAGTGGAAGCCCAGACTTGGTCTGGGAATAAAGTGTTTGGTTGTTGCGAGGGAGGAAACAACCGACAGGTTATCAGATGGAAAGCTAAATATTTGGCTTGCACAGAGCTGCCCCAGTGCTAAGTCAACAGAACCTTTCAACTCGGGCTGGATCCAAAGGCACACACCCGCCACCTGGCCCAGAGCTGGGAGGCAAAACCGGTTAGGAGGRAGGTCTCCAAGTCAGCACATTTTCCAAGTCCTCATGCCATAGAAAGCAATGGATTAATAAGGGAATTTGGCACAGAGACAGAAACCCCCTGAAGTGCAGCCCAGACTCCATCGAACAGGAGAGCTGGGTGGTGAATCAGCAGGTCAGGCAGTGCACCAGCAAAACCAATTTTTTCTCAGTGACTAAGAACCAAGAACCTCCTCAGCAAAAACAAAACCAACCCATCAAGACTAAGTCAGYGTAGGCTTTTCTGATACACACAACTGTGACTGAAGAGGCTACAATCTATGAGTCCTCTACACAGATGCCAAAACTAAAGGGTCCAAGTAGAAAGAATAAGGCAAGAATTAACAAATGGCATATATACTGTATTACTTGTTTTGGGGTTTCCAGCAAAGAAGACTATAGCTACACAGAAAGGTAAGTGGGAAAAATAAGGGTTTTAGCTAAAGACAAGGGGAAGGCCGCCCCTGCCATTTGTAGCTGCCACAGTATTTCAAATACCCTCTTACAAAAATGGGAACAGGAAAGAAAAGCTTTTCAGGAAAAGCATCTCAAAGTTAAAGTGCAGTAAGCTCAGTCAGCTCATTTTGCAGATATATTTTGCTTAAGAATAGGACATAGATTTAAGTTCTTAATACTCCGGACAAAATTATCCAAGATATTGAAAAAGATATTTTTAAAAACAGAAAAATCCTATACATTTCCTAAAAAAATCCCCTCAATGACCTTACTTTAGGGGGTGCAAGGAAGAAATTTCCAGAGGTATGCAGGCAATAGTGTCCTCTTCAGAATATAGGTGACTTCAAGTTTTTGTGAATCTTGAGGAGGAAAGTTGAGACACACACTAAGCACTCCAAACAAATGTCTGACGAGTACAAGAACAAAGACACAATTCTTGGTATAATAAAATTATATTACCCTGTAATTACCTTGTGCAACTAACTGCTGCAGCAAGTGAAAGCAAACAGCTTAGGAAGACCTTGATGAATGACTGTAATAATTTTATGAATGAAGACAAGCAAATTTATATTCCAAAAGAAAGTGGAAAAAACCAAAACAAACCCACAACACAAGACCCTACAGTAGCTACAAGTGGCCAATAATACTCTTCACCAGGCCAACAATATGACACAGTTAGCAAGATATTAACATTTCCTTTGGCTTCTTCTGACGTACACAGCAACACTCACAATCAAACACAGGATCTGGGAATGAAGAAAGCATTGGCTTGTTCTTGTGTGAGAACAAGACAAAATTGCAAAGTTGAGCTTTTCCAGCAGCAGAGGGAAACGCAGGCCTGACCAGTTGGGTCATAGGCTATTTTGGTCCTACAGTTCCCATGCTTCTGAATTGTGTGGGGAAAGGGACAGCAAGCCCAGCCTCACCCAGAGTGAGGGAAAACTAAAGAGCTGGAGGGAATTACTCAGCCAGACATACGGCTCCCTAGGTACATAAAAACACAGATGTTTTAAACTCCAGCTCCACGTTACTGATAGAAACTGAAGTTCTGTTTAGGAAGGGACGCTGTTTGGGAAGTAATGCTGAATCACAAGGGCAGTGTTTCAGCAGACACAACACAGGCAAGGCTATCAAAGCTGGCTGTTAATACAATTTATCAACATGCACTCCCTCCTAAGTACATCTTGCACAGAAGCTCTTCAATAAACATTATGCACAGCCACAGCTCTGCTAAAACACTGCCACAGATCACCCTCCATGACACCATACCATGTGCAGTAACTGGGAAAAGAGGGGAATTTTAGGCATGGTCACAGAAAGATTTTTTTCCCACAGTTTCATGGCAAATGAACAACAAAACAGACCACTACTGAGGGGGAGAATAAGGAAAAAAAAATAGAAGATGCTCATGCTTTAAGAGCCCATCTTAAAATTTTCCATCAAATAAGATACCAAAATATGCATTCTCCTCCCAACCTTGAACACATATCCACAGTCTAACAGCATGAGCACACGCCRGGACGTCCTTTGCTTTTTAATCTCTCTTCAACAGACTTCCAGGGAACTTGTTTTACCAATATAGATCTCAGTTTCCTYATCCACAACAGGACAAACTCTTCAGCAAGTATTTCTCCTCCCAAGGGTCTCTGTATGTAGTAGTGAATATTTTTTACAGTATTATTTTAGCGCTTTAGACAAGCTTTTTTAAAAACAAACAGAAGCAGCTTTCCTGCTGGTTTTGTTCCTCTGCCAATCCCTATGTTTAATTTAATGGATGACAAATCATGGGGAGTCACTAGGATTTCTCTATTTTGTCCTCAAATAGCTAAAAATAAGGCAGGCATCTGTTGTTTGTAGCAATGAGCTTGAAGGCATGAAGTAGAATATGAGTTAAAAACCACTTCCTTGAACCTTACACCAAGTCATCAAGCTGGGATTCACAGCGGGAAATATCAGTGAGACAACGCTTTGCACATCCCTGACCCAGCAACAACACTGCAGGGAATTCCAAACAAATTGTAAGTTGTATATAATAAATTTGCATTAAAATATAAACCACATATGAGAATACATCAACTCTCCCCTACTTGCCTCTTAAACAATAGGTTCAGGTGATATAAAAATTCCCCACAAAACAGTAAGTGTTCAGTTCAACCTCCATGATTTTGGTAGGCAGCATTCAGAACTTTGACTGTTTACAGAGCAACTAATCCAGCAGATTGGGAAAATGCAATAGGATACATTAATCCCTTGTATAATTAATTTTACTGAGACTAATCCAGCTGTCTGAATCTGCATCCATGCTCCCTTATATGTATTTCTGGGCCACAGATGTCTACTGATAATTTTGCTTTAAACCAACAGTTCCAAATCTCCCAGTACACATGGATGGCACTGCACCCTGTCTCCCAGTAGAGCTCTCCTGATGAGGTTGCACAGCACCCACTTCTCACCAACAGGCTCATTTGCCTCTTGCAATACCCAAAACAAGTCAAGGAAAGGTTGGCAATAACTCACCAATGACAACAGCCCTCAAAGAATGGCACAAAATCTTCCAGGAAAGTTWGTGAAAGCTAACAAGCTATTTTTCTAAGTCACTCAGCTACTAGAGATTTACCTCTGTTTCTAAAAAAATCTACCTGCTAACAGCTATACCACTTACCTAACTCTGGTAGGGTTAGAAASAAAYGGACTAAAGTTCCGATTTTAACTGMYAAAAGAAAASTYCTTCCAGGATTTCATGRTTCTGAGGCACAGGGAAAGCACTGAGACTGAGGARCAGGATGGTCTCAGAATCCCTACCATCTTGTTGCTTTCCATCACATCCATCTTTAGGAGCTCTAACTCTACTGAGGAGTACTGGGTGGCCCAACTGGTTTCTGAACTGAATGCTCACAGAAACTGGAAGCCATCTTAACAAATATTTCTAGCACATATGCACTTAGCTGTATTTTCAAACATCCAGATTTGTTGCCTAAAGAAGGAAAGAAAGCTTTAAGTTTTATGACAACCAGGCTCAAGTCAATCTGTATTAGACCCTTTCAGAGAAAGATTGTGTTCAATGCTCCTCAGTTTCAAAAYCAGCAGAAAGGGGTGGGGTTTCCCCTTCAAATACTACATACATAAYTTAATCTTTTTCTCTAAAATTTCAGAACAAAAGGTAGGAGCTGAAGAATGCATAGACAAAAAAAAAGTGRTTAGGTCTGTCTGCTTTTGAGTACTACATAACAGTACATCTATACTGGCAATGTTACATCAGCACAAATATTGCTAATACAAGGCAGGCTGGTAAGATAAGAATAGCTTTATTTCCTCAGCTACCACAGAATTTACTGTGGTAAATGCCATTAGTGTCTCTGGAAGACAAATAATTCAGCAAGATGCTAATCTGTATATTGCAAAAAGTTTTTAAAAGAGTTTGTCTTCTTATATGCAGAATAGAAACATGCTCTGGAGAAGTAGGAAGCAAAATGTTTCATCCCCATTTTACAGTCAGAAAGACTAAATGTAAACATAAGAAATAAAAGGCTCGCCTTTTCTAAATTATTAATGATTGTGAATGCTCAGATTGAGGCAGTATAGACACCCCTGTCAGTAAGAATGTGGACACCCAGAGCTTCTGAAAGTCAGGTCTCAAATGCCTCCAAGTCACAACGTCTGCAAAGCGACAGCCAGGAATGAGCTGTACAAGTGTTCTATGGTCTTGAGATCAGGAGTACACACAGGTCACTGTGTCAATGGTATCACCTGAGCTTCTCTGTTGTTCCAAATAAATCAGACCTAGACAACATTCTCACCCAGCGTGCTGGTTTGTGCAGCAAAACCTGAGTCAGAGATGCTCACAAACAGAAACAAGGAGTAGATGCATCTACACCTGAAGAACTTCCAATCACATAAGGGACAAYAAAGGAGCAGGTAAAGTTTTAGCCCAACTCCCAGGGAGGGTCAGCATTGCCTGGCTACCATTTAAGCACCAGTGGGCTCAGATTTTACCAGCAGAGTATCAYCCAAGCACCTTGGCTGAAGGAGCCTGTGCTCCAAGAGATGCAGCTGGAAGAAGAAATGAGTGTCAGAAAYACTCCAACACAGGAGTGCCAGGAAGTGAGCAAAGAAGCAGACTGTGGGTTAAAAAGAGTTTATGTCCTCTGCCTTCAGCATCCTGTGAAACTGGAGCTGAGCCATTCCAGTCCCACCCCTGTACCACTGCATCCCGCTCCCAGAAAATCTCYTCTGGTCACAGTGAGTTAACAGACAGAAGGGACAGTTACAGAAGGGATGCCTTGTCTCCAAAAATTTCGTAACTCACCGCTTTGTAACACAGACATCTCATTTCTTCACTTACAGTCGTAACAGATGACAGGGACACGAGGGGCCCCTTACTCACAATGGAAAGCATGCATGAGAGCAATCAGAGATTGCAAACAAAGCTGCCTCTGTTTCTGCTGTACGTTCACATGTTAAAATGATGCTGGAGTAGCCACGGAGCTGCCTCATGTAAGAAGGAAAATCATGCTACCCTATATAAGGGAAGATGATTGATACACTGTTTTCTCTGTGGTACAAAAAAGAAYAGCGCCAGAAATGTGCACCTACATTAATTCTGGAAACGGTACCTCATGGCGTGTTGGATTTGCCTGGACTTAGAGAGGATTGCCTCAGCTCTTCATCCTCCACAGCACAATGGCCTTGCAGGACTGGTTAACTGGGGACAGCACTTTAAAAGCCCACAGCACACCTTCCCGTGACCCCAGCCCAACTTCCTCGCGTTAAATCCTCAACCCTCCTACCAACAGAGCACCCAGCAGCGTGCACGGACCTCCTACTCTTAACCCARACACAGCAGGAAATGTCTGAAAGGAGAAGCCCGGGACCAGGTGCCGTAACTTMCCAGCAGGACGGAACAAACCCGGCAGAAAGCCTCCCCACCACTCACTCCCACACAGACACACATGAATTTTCAGAGAGGGGCTCCGGCCCGGGTCGCGGCGGGGCCGGTACTCACACATCCAAGCGCGGGCGGCGGCGCGGCTCGGACATCAGCCGGCAGCGGGGTCCACTCCGGYGGCAGCGGCCCGGCGGCGAGCCCCGGCCCCTGCGGGGAACGAGGCTAGCGCGGCGGCGGTGGGAGCCCCGCGGAGCGCCCCTCCTCCCGCCGAGCAGACCCACCTCGCCGCTGCCCCGCAGCGGGGCAGGAGCAGGGGAAGGGAAAGGAGGGGAAGAAGAGCCAGGCAGGCAGGCAGGCGGGCGGGTCCGGCCTCGGCGCCCCGGCGCGGCCCTGCACAGCGCCGGCTGCCCGGGAGACGTGGCAGTGCAGGGTGATGCTCTCATCACACGGCGACAGCGGTGCGGCCCGCCCAGGGAGGGCAGGAGCCGCGGGGCGGGGCAGCGGCCGCTCCGCGCCGCCATCTTGGTGGTGGCACCAAAGCTCCGGCGCTGCCGCCGGGCCCAGCTCRCTGCTGGGGCTTCTCAGGCAGGCGCTGCCTCTCCATGTTTGCTCCAGAATCACAGGTTAAAACAGATCCGGAAAGCTCCACACAGAATCACACAATCCATGAGGTTGGAAAAGACCTGAGATCATGGAGGTCAACCTATGACTGATTACTACCTGGTCAACTAGACCATGGCACTGAGTGTCACGTCCAATCTTTTCCTTAAACACCTCCAGGGACTGTGACAACACCAGCTCCCTGGGGACCCGATTCCAATGTCTAATCATCCTTTTAGTCGAAGAAATTCCTCCTAAGGAGCAATCTAAATGTCCCCTGGCACAGCTTAAGATGGTCCACTTGTCCGTCACTTGTTGCCTGGGAGAAGAGACTGATCCCCATCTTGCTACAGCTTCCTTTCRGATGGTTGAGAGAGTGATAAGTTGTCCCTGAGCTTTCTCTTCTCCACGCTAAACAATCCCAGCCTGCTCAGGAGCTCCTCATCAGACCTGTGCTCCAGACCCCTCACCAGCTCCACTGCCCTACTCTGGACTTGTTCCAACACCTCAAAGCCTTTCTTGTAGTGAGTGGCCCAGAACTGGACACAGTACTTGAAGTGTGGCCATGTTTTGCATCATAACATGCCATTTTAACAAATAATAAAATCATAATTAACTGCTTCATTACAGCCAGCACATCTATTTATCCCATGGCTGAACTTCAGGAGCTGAAAAGCCTTGCTGCTATTGTCACACTCAGCCAAGGTGGAGAAGGCCCATGTTCCCATCTGAAACCAGCACAGTATCCACCCCTTATTCTGTGCTATTTRCATCATGCTCASYTTCCAYRGTTCCATTTATCCCAACACCTTTCWTGTCTTTTGGTGTATACACACAGATATAATTCCCTAAGTCCATCAACCATCTCTATAAAATGTTGGTTGAGTTCATTTTGTCCATGACCTTGAGAACCTTTTGTGGTAACAGTCTTTCAGGGCAAGAAAGATGGTGTGTGTTGATGGACTGTTGCACGGTAAAGCCAGGTCTGATTACAAAACCATTGCACTCATCCAGATTCATCAAAGTTCATTCTTTATTAATGTGATGATCAAARGGAGTTGGATTCAGATCCCTAAATCCAGAGCTGGTGAAGACAGGCACTGCAAAGTGCCTAGTGTGGTGATTGGCATATCACCACCATATAAGTGATAACACACAGTCTTACATAGCAATTACATGAAACAGTTTAATTAATTGTAATTCTCATCCAAAATCAGATCCTCTTGAGGCACATACCAGACTCACCCATCTTTCCATGTTACCCACCAAGTGCACCCAAATCCTTGAGTAAAAGCAATCCCATGGATTGTTTTTGCCTTTGCCTGAGGCAGGAATAACCCAGAKKTTTTYCCCCAGCRTATTTTTTAWGTGCACTACTRGAAATTCAGCCCRKTCTCCAGTATGTAAAAGTTTTGAYTGAGCAGTGCCAGCCTGACTGACAGATTCCCCAGTGCTGACTAACCTGGTGGCTTTTGCTAAATGTTTGAAGATTCCACCACTCATTGCTCTCARTGCAGTCTTTAACAGTTCATTGAATTGCTGAATTTTTCCTGGAGGCTGGTGTGCAATAGGGTGTGTTATATCCACTCAAYATTATGTTTTTTGTCCCAGTTGTCTATAAGGYTGTTCTGGAAATGAGTCCCATTGTGTGACTCAGTTGTTTCTGGCCTACSAGGTCCCCAAAAGACTTGCTTTTCAAGGCCCARGATAGTTTTTTGGATGACARTATGGTGCTCAGAATATATTTTCAGTCCTCCAGTAAGCAGGTGGCAGATTTGTGGGAGTGTGATATATTCTGTCTGCCAGGCCTCCTTATATTTACATTTCAGCCACTGTCCTTCATACCAGAGAGTCTTGAACCACTTGACTTAATTGCAGCAAGCTTCCCATTCATGGATAACCTGTGTGACAGTGTCCATGGTCAAATCTACCCCTCARTCATGAGCCCATCTATAGCTGCATTTCTTTTTTGATGGCCTGAGACATAATGGGCCCACCAAGCTATAAATAATTCACCCTTMTGTTGCCAATCCAGATCCACCTGAGCCACCTATTTGTTGTTTTGATGTTCTGCAGCAGCCTGATGCAGGTATATGAGCATTTATGTGACATACCTTCACGACCAGGTTCTCCACCCAGGCAGCAATATCCTGCCACAACRCAGCAGCCTAGGTGGGTTTACCTCTGCTCTGCGAGTTACTCTGCTTCTAACACTATAACCACCTCCACAGGGCATTTGCCATCATCCCTGAGTCAGCAGAGAGGTAAAGAATTGGCCTTTTGTCTCATTCAACAATGTCTAAAGCCAGCTGGATGGCTTTCACCTGTGCAAACTTACTGGATTCACATTCTTCTTCATCAGTTTCTGTGACTTGTAGGGGACTCCATACAGCTGCATTCCACCTCCTGTGCTTTCCTACAACATGTCAGGGACCAYCAATAAACAGGGCATACTATTTCTCACTTTCTTATAATTTATTATGCAGTGGGGCCTCTTCACCACATGTCACCTCCTTCTCTAGCTATGTTCCAAAATTTTTACCTTCTGGCCACTTTCAAGTTCATTATCASTTTCAAGATTCCTGCATGCCTGTGGTTTCCTATTCCTATTGCTGTGTGATCAGTGGTACCCTACTTATTCCATGTAGCATCAGCTGTCTGAAGTGCAGAGGAGACCTTCCCTTTGAACATCCAGTTCAGCAGAGCTAACCAGGGTGCCAGAAGGAGCTGTGCTTCAGTACCAATCACTTTTGAAGCAGCTCAAACCCCTTCATAAGTGCAATTATCTCTTTTTCAGCTGAAATGTAGCAGGCCTTAGATCCTCTGTATCCCTGGCTCCAAAAGCCAAGGACTCAATATCAAATCTTCCATGTGCTTTCTGCCAGAGGTTCCATGTAGGGTCAATCTCCATGGCTGCAGATTTCTAGCATCTTGCCCTGCCCAGRYTGGCCCAAGGGCAAGRGCTTTTGCATGAACWATCTCCTGTTTAATTTGTTCAAAGACTTGTTGCTGCTCTGAGTCCCATTTATTACCATTTTACCATTCTTCTTCTGGATCACTTGATAGAGAGGACTGACTATAATTTAGTCAGGAACTATAATGGAGAATCTACATTCTCCAAAACCCCACAACACCTAAGAAAGCTTGTGCTTCTTTCTTGCTGGATRGTGGGKRYGTAGCTGTTGTTTTGTTGATCACACTCATCGGGATCTAATGATGTCCATCTTGCCTGGGTGACATATAACAGGCCTGGACACTGACCAAATGCCAGGCACCCATGACAGCCATTCCCTTGCTCTCCCCTGCCACAGGCCAGGCAGAGGGGAGAAAAAAAAATTATGAGGTGGACATGAGGTGAGAAGGACTGGGAGAACACTGAGACTTCATTGGCAAAATAGGCTCAACTTAAAATTACAAAGTGAATTTATTACTAACAGAGACAGAGGAGGATAATGAGAACTAAAATAAACCCTTAAAGACACCTTTTCTTCCCCCAACCCCTCCCTCATTCCTACAGACAATACAGGAGGACAGGGCATGGGGGTTTTGGTCAGTTTGTCTCCAGGCTCTTCTTCTGTGGCTTAGGGAGAGGAGTCCTTCCCATGCTGTGCTGTGAGGTCCCTCCCACAGGAGACAGTTCTCCGTGACCCYCTCTGATGTGGATCCATCTCATGAGCAGCAGTAATCCCAAAACTGCTGTGAGTCCCCTCCCATGGGTAGACAGTCTTCCCAAAACTGCTCCAGTGGGGGTCACTTATCCACAGGGTGTAGTCCTACAAGGACAGGCTGCTCCAGTCTGAAAGCAGGAGTCTTCTCTGTCCACTGGAACTCCCACTGGACCACAGCCTCCTCCAGCCATCCACTGCTCCAGCATGGGCACCTCCCACATGGGCTGCAAGTGTGTGCTCTGTATCCCCTGTGTACCCCATGGGCTGCAGGGCCACAGCCTGATCCACCACGGTCTTCACCATGGCCTGTGGAGAAAGCCCAGCTCTGGCACTTGGAGCACCTCCTCCCCCCCCTTCTCCACTGGCCTTGGTGTCTCTATGTTGTTTCCCTCACATGTTCGCACCTCCTCCTCTTCTCTGGCTGCAAAAGAACTCTGCACACTTTGTTTTGATTTTTTTCTTAAATATGTTATATCACAGAGGTGTACTAACATCTCGAACTGGCCCAGGCTTGSTCAGTGGCATGTCCTCTTCAGAGCCATCAGGGATTGGTTCTGCTGGACATGGTGGAAGCTTCTAGCAGCTTCTCACAGAGGCCATCTTTGTGCTCCCCTCCCCCAAGCAGGCCAAGCAAAACCAACACAAACATCTTCCTTGAATGGATACTTTTCYTTCATGCTGAACAGGAGTCACCTCCAGAGGCTGAGGACTTTTTGAATAACCTTTTCAATACCTCTTTCCCTGGAGACTAACCCCAGATGCTTGGCTTCCCTACTCTCTAATTCTAGGCCACTAGTCCCATTATCCCAGCATTGTAATAGCCAGATCATAATGTGCTCACCTGGACAACAGATTAAATGTTTTCCTGTAAACCATAACTCACTGAGTTACAGGGATCAGTGGTGGTTACATTTTGTTCTGTTTCTTCCTCCTTTTCCTATGATGGCCCTACATTTCCCTGTTTACTAAATGAGCTGACTTTGGTGTYCATTTCTTCTTGTCTATAGGGCTGACTGACACTGGCATGGGTTGGATCTCTGGTTAGCTGCACCGACTGTCACTGGAGTTGGAGTAGTACCAAATGCTTTGCCATCAGATCCAGAGACCATCTCATCCCCTTGAGGTACTGAAGAGTGTTGAACAGGGATCAGTAAGCAAGGCCAAGCCCCAGCACATTTCAGTGATTTGTGCCTGTCTGGAATTGAAAGGGTAACAGCATACTTTTCCCAAATATTCAATCTGCACTGGTTCAGACAGAAAATTCCMAAACTATTCTAGGTACTTGCCACATGCTGTTGCACACACTCTGCCACTTTTAGCTATCCAAACTCAGGGAATTCTCTTGGCAGCATTCTCAAATAGTTGTTTAACCATAAACAAGACCTGAAACACATTCAGCATTCCTGGAAATAAGACCATGCTGCTTTCAACATCCCAATGACATTCAAAATTTTCAAAATCCTCAAACATGACTGTAATTAGCCTGAGAGGAATGGGGAAAGTGTGGAAGGATGTCTCCCCCTTAGGCTGTCTCTCCAAGGAAGAAAGACAAAAGGTGTGATTATTGGTAGCTCCCAACAGATGGCTCTCAAAGAACAGAGGTGAGCAATGCTGAGTACACACACCAGATCAGTCTTACAAGTGCTATTTCTATCGTATCACAAATCAGTATTACAGAGTACAATAAAACGATAACCTAAGCCCACACCTCAAAGGTGATAAAACCAAGACAGGGAACACATGCTGCAAGTAAAGTGCTGCATAATACAGCCCCCCGAGAACAAGGGCAATGACTGAGAACAAATAAATCAATATTGTGACCAGTGACTGTTAAATCAATRCAGTGAGTGCTTATAACAAATCTGTTTTAACATGCTCTAGTCAGATCTTTCGTTAACTCACCCTCAGTGCCTCATGTTGAGTGCCAAAAAGGATGTTGACACAGCTAATACCAGCTGGCAACTAAGTACCACCCAGAGTCACTGCCCCACCCACTCCGCAGTGGGATGGGGTGCCCAGCCGGAAAAAGGTAGAATCAGTGGCTTGAGATAAGAACGGTTTAATAGTTGAAACAAAGTGAAATCTAATACTTATGCAACGAGTAGTAATTGCAATTAAAACAGAGATAACAGAAAGAGAGAGAGAAATAAAAGTCAAGATAAGAAAAATCAACACACTACCAGTCACGCACAATACAGTTGCTCACCACCCACTGACTGATGCCCAGCCTATTCCCTAGAAGCCACCTGTGACTCCTGACCAGCTTCTTCCAGTTTATATACTGAGCATGACATTCTATGTTGTGGTGGATGAGATGGTATGGAATATCTCTTTGGCCARCCTGGGTCAGCTSTTCTGGCCATGCTCCCTCCCAGTTTCTTGTGCACCTGCTCCYTTTGCAGAGCATGGGAAGCTGAAAAATTCTTCACTTAGGGTAAGCAGTACTTAGCAACAACCAAAACATCATTGTATAATCAAAATWATCCTCATACTAAATTCAAAACACAGCACGGTACCRGCTACTAGGAAGAAAATTAACKCTATCCCAGCCAAAACCAGGACAGCTGTTCTGTCTTACTTTTAAAACAAATGTCTGGAAGGGGCTCTGGTAAAGTTTTATTAGCATATCAGTGTGATTTGGCTTGTTTTGGATAGAGAATTCTCCCTGTTCATCCCCTGCCAGCGTATCAGGGTCTGTGCCTCATGCATACACTTTCCTTCCTTCTGCCTCAGCAGCATTTTCACGTAATTTCTGTGTCTACAAACTGGATCACAGCTGCTGCTCAGTGAACAGACCAATTGTGAATGCCTTACGGCCATCATACCTCAGTTTTGTACATCCTTCTCCCTGTAGCCACAGAAATGACCAGTGACAGCCCAGMTGTAGCAACAGACTGTGGCTGTAGTTCTGTCTGAACCTCTGTAATGCACACCTTCTACTAGGAAATCTGCCAAAGCATTCTATTGTTCCGGATCAGCTCAAAAAAAGATACCCAAAAGAACGAGTGAAATATTAAAAAAAAAAAAAAATTGTTCTTCCCCTCAGTCCAGGTGTCTCTAAGGCCTGAGTTACTTGCTCCAAGAGAAAGCTGCTCTTTGTGTAAAATATGCCCAGGAGATCTTAGYTGCTGGAATTGTGCAACAAACCACAGTAAAGTAGGAGACAGAGATCTGTGCTAATTCAAGAGGGTGAAATTTCTTCTCAGTCACAAATCCGAACACCAGTTCAACTCTGGATACATGYAGATGAACCTTACAGCTGCTGTGCATTTTGACTCAAAGAAGTAACTTTGTGCCATTTTTAAAAGTTAGGCTAATGACTTCAACACAATTTTGGTTGGATGTTTTAAAGGTTTACACACCCTCTTCTCTAACACATAATGTACTAATTGTTATGTCTACAGAATTCAATAAAATGGTAYGGAGACTCAGGTGTCTCATCTTTTCCTTTCTCATTCTTACACAGAAATGGTAATGTGGCCAGGTAATCACAGAGTGACAATTTATACCTGTTAGCCCTTGATATTGGTATTTCAGAAATAAATTGCATTTGTCTGCCAGGGTTCTTGTGTGCCATTCATGGCATGCTGTRTTTTTATCCCTGAATTCATCAGAGAGTTGCATGCATGTTTGTACCYTTGCTTTCCTCATACTTTCAAGGAAACTGTAATCCAGACTGAGCCAAGAAAAATAGTGCTGAGGAACTATGAGCAGCTCAGGCAGAATGAGAAAGATGAGACCATCCTTGCTAGGTTTTGTGAAATCCCCCCAGTTTTCTAACTTATCCTTGCTTGGGACCTTATCATAAAACACTGGATTGCATATGTGAGAAGCCTAGCAAAGTACAGAGGCCCAGGTTCAAAAGGACCCTTCTTCTTTGATTAAATGTGTTACTGCTGCAGAGACTTAGATAGAACATTCGTACTGAGTCATAACACCAATTCATCCACCAGCAAACACTAACAGTATAAAACTTTATATGCTCTTACCATATTTGATTTTCCTATCTGTTCCTTCCAAATAGATTAATGCCCTTTTCACCTACTTCTTGCTTCTGTTATGCTTCATGTCTGTTTTCTGATGTCCCTGAAAAAACATAGACCCCTTTTGCCACTCATTCTCCCTCCTGCTTCAAATCCTTTTCCTGTCTTACTAACTCCTCAGTTTTTCATCTTATCAAACACCCTCTCTATCCCTGCACTCCAGGGCTATTGCTGTCTGGGACATAAACAGGTGTGATCCTGAGCAGGAACAGTCCTGTAAAATTTACCCAGGGATACAGCTGTTACTTAACTCAAAGCCTTACCTCAATAAAGCAAGGACATAACGTCAGTCTTGTGTACACATGTTAGTGTTAGGGTACCACTAACAGTGTAGTTACAGTGTCATGAAATTCAGCATGAACTAATTGCTGGAATGTCCAGCGATTGCTGAGATGACTTTTGAAACTCTCTCTGTACCATATCTTCAKGAAAGAAAGAGTCACCATTGTTTCAAGAGCCCATGGCACCAGCTTTCTTCCAAACAATTTATCAGGTAAAAACCCCTGTGTTTAAACTGTGACATTGAAGAACAGAGATGAAAAGCTGCTTTCAAAATCTGCAGGAAAGAKCATCCAATGAGGACTTTGTATCTGCATCCATGAAAACAGGCCTCCTAAGCATCTTCTAAAGGTATGTGTTATAAACAAATTTATTTCAAGTCACTGATGTCTGCATGAGTAGGAAACTAACCTGCAGGGCTTCAAAATCTACTGCAGCTCAGCAAAGAGCAGCATTAATACAATCAGACCCAAATGACCCATGAACTGATCCTATTTGCTCAGAAATTCTGCCGTTTCTTTGGTGCAGTATTTTKATAAAGTACATCTGGGATTGCCAGWAAAAATTRGATGTAAAATTACATCCAGTAATTTTTTCATAGCAATAACAATTTGCTGGGAAGGATTTGATTTCTTAGGGAAACCTTTTATGTTGTGCTAGGTAAACCAATAAGATATCAGGTTTGCTGTCTGCCATCATTGCTGGTTCTGGACAGGAAAAAAGCCCAAAACTGATCTCTTCATCAGCTCAATGTAATAATGTTGCCCATGTACTGTGTGTCCTCCTCCAAACTGGAGCATTCCACTGAAATACCCACTGCTAAGTTTACAGATAATTATTTATTCTATGGCATTATTTCCACAACCAATGATCTTTGTTCATTTTCAAAGATTAAAAAAATATCATTTTACACTCTGAAAACCTTCAGTCACTGGGACATTTGGGGAAAACCCAGATTTGCACGTGGTGTGGAGCTCAATAATGGTTGATATTSTGRGTATCTTAAGTTCAGTCCTTGTCAYATGCYACAAGTCAGATTAAAATCAATAGCTAAAGAGCACACCTAGGACATCCTGGATATTTGAGRTAGGGGAAAACTTAAGGTTTGTTTAATTAAAGATTTTAGTTAGATGACTGAAGGAGACCCCAGACTCAGGGCCCTTCTCAAGACTGTTCCAAAGAGAGMAACGAGGTTTCATTTTTTGGAACAAGCATATTTAGTCCAGAGAAAAGAAACCTGGTCAAACAAAGTTAGACAAATGTTAAATTTACAAGATAAGAATGTTTGTGAAGGAAAACACGCAGAGAGACTTTTATAGAAAGTGCTTACATCAGTTAAACACAGTGTTCCATGGGCCATAAAGAGAGTTAATTGCTGTTCTCAGAACATTTCCCTGCATCCCCTCCCATCACTGAAATAGCCCAAGTTTCCCTTATAGCCCTGTGGCATGGTATTCCTGATGACTGCAAGTCCACACAATGCTTTGAGATCCTTTGCATAACACAGTTCATTTCTACCATCTTCACATATAGCTGTAGCCATCTCATCTCTCCCTTCCCTCTCCTGTGAGACTGCCACCACAGTAATTTCAGGTCTCATTGTTTGCTTCCTTCTCTTTGTTGGCCTGCAGGAAGAGTGATTTGATGTGTGCATTGGGATTTAAGAAACACACTGGTAAAATCTGTGGTATGAGTGTGGACTGATGATCTGGATAATGCCAATACACTATTGATAGGTCAAATAATGACTGACACTCTGTCACTCTCTTTGCAGAACATCTTCTGTATCTACAGTTCCAATTTACATGACACTAACAGAAACYTACTATATTTGAGACTGATGGACTCTGGCAGATTTGTTTACAATCAGGAAGTAGCATCTGGATTTGACAATTACAAAAAATCATAAAACCTGACTAAAACTACCAGTAGGTGCAACTGATACCATTAGAAAAGGGGTCACTCCTACAGTTACTACTGGACAGCTACTCACTCTCTTTTAATTTTGGATTAACATCAACACATTTTAACACTTACAAACAGAAGGAATTTAATACTATCCTTCATTCTTCCTCAGATCTAATTTCTGACAGTTTCATTGTWTTGCTCCACCTGCTTTCTTACTTTGTTAAACAGAAGCTTTCTCCCTCTCTGCTTCTTTTAATGGAAATAATTTCTCTCCACAGAAAAAGAYGAGTTTTGCCTTTTTCTTGAAAGACTTTCGTAGGGCTTGACAGCAGATTCCTTGTGGGTCCAGCTATATTCCAGCTCCTGGCAGGCATGTATGCAAGCTCACTCTGGATCAGAGTAGCACCATGGTCATCCCTACTGCTCCCCTTTGTGCTTTCCTTGCTGTTGTCAGTGAAACTGCTTTATTATTTGATCAAATAATTGGAAATAACTAGCCTCTTTGGCAGAAAGAGGCAGTTGGGTGTAAAAAGTTTGAATGGAGAAACAACCARTGTTAAGTTACAGCAATATGAATTTTGGTTAATCCATACAGTGATCTAATGTGTAYTGCAGGTGAAAACACCTTTGATTTTGAGGCTTTTTTCAAATATTAACTTACTAGTATCAGACAAAGCCTTTTAGCCATCTGCATGTGAGCACGCAAAAATTCTTGAATTTTTTTTTTTCACTCTTAAAAGTTCGGCACTAAAAGCCCAGTTCTGATTTCACTTAAGGAAGGGGAACACTATTCTCATTCCTGAGCAATTAGATTTTGGAAGCAGGCATCTTAAGTTCTTACCTGCAAGAACTCCTGCGGAGCCCCCACCTAATTTTTCACTGCAAAGAAGTGCTAAATATCACCAAGCCGCARAATCACAGAAYAGTTGGGGTCGGAAAGGACCTTAAATATCTCCTGGCTCCWCCCCACTGCCACGGGGAGGGACATCTTTCAGTAGATACGTTTTCAGAGGAAGCGAGGCTTAGCTTCTGACGAGAGCATCAGTCGTGCAAATTCTGTGATTCTCAAGCTCTTCGGATCTCCAAATAAAAAAAAAAAAAAAACCCAGGCAGTTCAGCATGCCCGTAAATAGCAAGAGCTGGCAGAGTTCTACCACCGCCACCGAGCCGCGCTGACAGAGCCTGCCGCGTTTTCTCGGGAAACCCAAAGCAAACAAGCGCCCGAGGCCCGCCGCGCTGACAGAGCCGTGCCTGCCGCGTTTTCTCGGGAAATCTAAAGCAAACAAGCGCCCGAGGCTCGCTGACCCGCTATTCCCGGGATGGCCCGGCAGCGGCCATGGCGGGAGCGGCGCTGAGGGGACCGTGAGGGGCGGTGAGGGAGGGGCGGTGCGGAGCCAGGGCGCCTGCGCGGGAGGCGGGTGGTCGGCGGGCCGGGGGC
>NW_026623704.1:79361-138514 GCF_030028575.1 Malurus melanocephalus
GGAGCTGCCCGTCCTGAGGGCGAGCGGGTAAATTGCGTGCGGGGGAGGGTTTAGAAATGAGCGCTGGGTTAACGAATTGCCCGGCCGCTGTTTCCGTTTGGAATCGTTAACGAAAGGGCGAAAGGGCTTGGCTTAACTGCACCTCGTCGGACTTAGAGCATCGGATACGTGGCTGAAACTGGGTCGTCTTGTGCAGCTCACGACTTCCCTGTGTGTGTGCGGGACACCCCTCATGGACATCACCGGCGGGACTTGSGGATGTGATCCTGCAAGTAAGTCTGCCGGGGCGTCATGTCAGCATAATGTAGCGTTACCGATATAATTGGCAATAGTTACATATTAAAATATTTTATACCAAGTGGAARTACTTACTGTGCCGGGCTCGGGGATTCTGAGTCAGGAGGGCAGTCTGTAATTTGCGTTTTAACTACAGCTTTTGAATGGTTKTGTGTTAAAGTAAATACAGTACAGGGTATTATTTTCTCCATTTGACACATGCAAACCGGAGCATAGGCAAGTGATGCTKTTCACAAAAATTTTCTCACTGACAKGATGTAAWTTTTTTCACTCACTGTTCCAGATGTTATTTTGGAGGAATCAGAATAGTGATCAGAGGTCTTGAAAGGAGACTTGCACAGGTTCATGGAAACCATCATTTGACAAAAATGCCTCAAGGGATGATGGAAATGTGTTTGCAGGTATTGAGGGGAAGCAGAAGTGGAGCAACTAGCAAGAGTATTCAAGAAAGTTTTATTTTTGAATAATAATATAAATGCTTTTAAAGTAGAGCTCTGATAGAATTTGAAACCTTACAGATTTAATATTTTCACAGTACTTTAGTGAAATTTTCAAAAAGAATATGTGTATTCAGTTTCTTACTAATACTTGCTTTCCTCAAAGAGTTAACAATACGCATCTCTTGTGGATTTAACATTTTTCTACCCCTTCATTTAACAGCTAAGGAAGTTCCCAGGAGACAGCTGAGTCAGTTTACAAGACAGCTTTCAACAGAGAGGTTTAGAGAAAAGGAAGKTGAAAGTTTGATGTCTTTGAGATAGCTGCCATTAAAAAGCCCCAAAGAAATAAACATCAGGAGCAGTTCACATTCTTCAACTTAAATATTTACTCTTTTTGTCAGTAAAGTTGGTGGCTATGTGAAATGCTCTTTCTCTAAATATTGTTTTTGCCAACTCAGTGGTAACTCTGTAGGTCTTCTGTCATTAATTACAAACACTCCATTTAGATTTAGAATACTTAAAAGCACAACTTCAGGATTTTGTATTATTCTCTCTCATTATTCAACTTGGATAATGTTTCATGAACCTTTCTTTAACAGTGTGGAATATCACCTTTCACCCAAGATACTATTACTGTAAATGAGTTTTCTTGATAAACACTTCCTTTTAGTRTGATTGATCTTGGTTTTGATTCATGTGGGTATTTCCTTGTCATTTTTGTAACAGCTATTTCATTTTCTTAAATGCTTTTCAGTTAGAAGTAAGACATTTGCTAGTTCAACTTTGAAAAGCTTGTGTTTTTCTCTCTGGTTTGAGTTGATAAGTCTTTCTCTTTTAAATAATATATAGGAAAAAATAGAAGTTAAGGAGTGCTTGCTTTTTGTTTTTTTAATTATATGAGCTTAAATCTGAGTTACCAGTGTGAGTTTGGTGAACTTGGGTTTTGCTAGTTTGAGTGAGTTGTGCCTGGGGATTCTGTAGCCTGGTTGAATGGTGCAAGAGTTTGGTTTAAAAAGGTTGGGGTTTTTTTTTTGCAAATACGTAGTTCAGAAGTCACCCAGCAGGTCTACAACTGGGATAGCTTTTTTTTTTTTTTTCTTCAGAGACTGGGGGCTTTGCCCTGCATATAAACGAGACCTTGAAAATAATGTAAAACAATGGAAGAGTGATTCCATCACTTTTTTTTCCTTTATGGTTTTCAACATATTTAGCGTGTTTTGTAAGTATTTTGTCTTCTGTTTGCAGTGCTTTGGCATGCCTACAAGTAACATGCCTTACAGCTACAATTGGRTCATCTTGGTGTCCTGAGAGCAACAGCTGGGCAATATTTATATGTCAGGCAGTGAGTTTTGGGATCAAGTTATCATGCATTATAATTCAGATAATTATATTTTAAATGCACATAATGATGATTGTAAATGTGTACAGTTAATAGCAATGTTTTTGGATCTGATGTTGTKGGGGCATCAGAAGCACTAATCTTGTGTTTCCCCTCAGTCTTCAGTTGTGTAGCTGACTTCTGAACTCGTGAAGCTAATTTTTTTCACCAGTGAGATGGGAAGGGGTAAGACCTGCACAGTAATGAGAAGCAAAGGTAATGAGAAGAGAAGGAAAGGAGCCACTTTCCCCTGCTCTGCTTYTGAGTTGAGTGTCATCCCTCTCGACCTTTTCTCTTTTTCCTGGAAAGAGAAAGCCCCTGTCTGCTGCTTGGGTGAGGAGGTTGTAGAGACAGGAGTACTTTAGCCCTGAGAGGGTTGGAGAGGGGGAGTGCACATCACATCTCCCTTAATTCTCCAGATTCYCCAGCAGTATCTGGTGATGTGGGGGAAAGAGATTCATAACTAAATGTAAGAGTGATATGCTATCTCTCTCTGCCTGAAATTTTACTGGGCTGTTTAATAATATCCTGAGTCTTGGGAGTATATTTTTCAAATTACTTCTGCAAGCATTTGATTAAAATTTCTTGTTGCAACATTGTWCTCATTTTGAATTCCAAAATGCTGTTCTTGGCCATATCACTTCCAAAGGGTTCGAGTTAGAGCTCTGAAATTGTATGTTTGAAACTTTTCTACTGCATAAAAATCCATCTGCAGACTGATTGAGAACCAATTGGCATAGGTGTAAATTGTGTTTTAACATGGAAAAAGTCTTGTATATTTAACAGCTTAACCAAGTCATGCTGTCTGCATAGCTTTTTGCAATAGGCCCTGACAATTTGTAATCCTTGTGAAAATAATAACAAAAAAAGGTAAAACCTACCTAAGGGAACTTTAGCTGGAATGTCTTTGGTGCAATTCTCATGCTGAAGTACCTTAATGAGAAACAAATAATGGGATTCTATTCTCAGTTAGGTTTTCATAATGCATGTTCACCTCTGTTAGTTTTCATTTTTTTACACCTTTACCTTTGTTCACAGATACTTGTAAACTGAAAATTATAAATGTATTAAGTAGTCACGGGTCTATATTACTTCTGTATTGCTTTAGCTATCTCTRGTTGACACTTTAATTTTAAAAAGTGTGTTGTGAAGCTAAAAAAAAATGTGCCCTTTTTTAATATAGCGTTTTTCTCAGATATTATTTTATTGTGCAGGAGAGAGTTGGGTGAGAAATTTGGCCAGGAATATGTTGAAGTGTTTTTGTAAAGTGTCAAGGCCCCTGACATYTGTCATCTGTACTGACTGATGCCACCCCAGCAAGGTAACAGCTGCCAGAAAAGGATAGGGCGTTGCTGAGTTGAGTCGTGACCTGAGCATTCCATTTCACATAAAGTTCTTGTGTGCACAGAAATCTGTTTCACCATGTGGTTTTTCAGGATATTCCACTCATCTTGGATGGAAAGGTGTTGTCAAAAAGTGCTGTATTTCTTTAAAAGGTATTTCTGTTATGAGCAGTTAGGGAGCAATGGGCTGTGCCAGAGCTGTTTGCTGTATCCCTCACTCCGTTGCTTTGGCTGGGCTCAGGCTGACAGTGCTGTGTCTTACAGTGAGGTCAGTGGCTCAGCTGTAGTTGTGTAACAAGAGGGGCCATTCATAAATGTGTTTCTTGGCCTAGAGATGTCAGATTGAATTTCCTAGCCTAACATCACAGTTYACTGTGCCTKAGGAAAGTGAAAACTGTACTGGAGYGTYGGAGTAGCACCCGCACATTTGCTATGGCTAGAGGCACAGGGTGCAGAGAGCTCTCTCACCTGAGTGTACAATAGTCAGCCCYAYGCTRCAGCAGGAGGAGWGATGCTYTGAAGRAASGTGCAGCCYGTGGCATCCTGGCCTGGATCAGCAATAGTGTGCCCAGCAGGACCCAGGCAATGATTATCACCCTGCACTCAGCCCTGGTGAGGCCACACCTTGAATCCTGTGTTCAGTTCTGTGTTGTCCCTTTCTACAAAAACGATCTTGAGGTGCTGAAGCAAGTCCCGAGAAGGGAAACAGAACTTTCCACTCCAGCTGAAAGGTCTGGAGCTCARGTCCTGTGAGGAGCAGCTGAGGGAGCTGGGGCTGTTTAGCCTGGAGAAAAGGAGACYCAGGAGGGACCTCACCTCTCTCTACAACTGCCTGAAACAGTTGGTTTCTTCTCCCAAGTAACAAGGAATCAGAGAAGGGGAAGTAACCTCAAATTGCACCAGGCAAGGTTTAGATTGGATATTGGGAAACTTTGCTTTATGGGACGGGTTGTCAAGCCCTGGAGCAAGCTTCGCTGTTAAGTGGTTGAGTCACTGTTCCTGGAAGTATTTCAAGGACTTGTAGATGTGGTGCTTGGTTTAGTGGTGGGCTTGGCAGTGCTGGGTTAATGGTCGGACTGTGATCAGAGACATCTTTTCCAATCTAAATGATTCTGTGATTCTATGACTTGCATTCTTTGTCTCCCTGAACTGTAGTGGGTTGGGAAGTAGAGGAAATGGAATGAGTGAAGTTGAGCCTGGGAAGAGGGGAGTGGAGGGGAAGTGTACTTTTTGTCTCTCGCCATCCTACTCAACTTTTACTTGACAATAAATTRATTTTCCTTGCATTGAGTCTGCCTTGTCATTTGGTAAGTGACCTCTGAGCCTTTACGTCCTTGCTTCTGTTCAGGATCGGTAAAGTGAGAGTGTGACTGGGTGAATGTCTAGCAGCCAGAAAATCAGGAATAGGCAGTCATTCAAAGGACAATGGTTTTCACACATACCAGTGCTCASGGACTGCTGCATTTGTCTAATGCATTCCCTGTGGAGAGAGTTGTTCACCTTCTCGATTGTGAACCAGAGCAGGCTGGTACATGGGAATAGCACTCCTTGTTTGGGGTAGTTGAGTGGAAGAACAATGGTGTTCCTGTTAGGGATATGCAAGATAATRAGACACTCCTATTTTCTTCTCTGTCCCTTTCAGTGCTTTTCTACTGTGATGTTCTCTTTGAATGAAATGGATTTATTGTATTTACCTGCCAAGTTTTTCCTCGTTTACATGATTGCAATCACTTCTTCTGTAATGCCCACGTTACTGGAGACAGCAAGTTGTGTAAGCTAAAATATCCAGACTATTGCCCTGGTTTCAGCTGGGATAGGATTAMTTTCCTTCCTAGTAGCTGGTGCAGTGGTGTGGTTTTTATTGAGTTTGAGAATAGTGTTGATAACACACAGATGTTTTGGTTGTTGCTGAGTAATGATTATCCCAAGTCATGGGCTTCTCAATTTCCCGTGTCCTGCTGGTGAGAAGGCTGGAGTGGCACAGGAAGTTGTGAGGGGGCACAGCCAGAGCAGCTGGCCCAAACTGGCCTAAGGAATATTCCATGCCAAATGGCATCATGCTCAGTGTATCAGCTGGGGGAAAAGCTAGCCACAAGCAGCTGCTCRGGGGCTGACTGGCTGTTGGTCAGCAAGTGGTGAGCAATTGCATAATGTCTTTAGTATATTCTAATTATCATTGTTATTGTTATTCTAATTATTATTTTTTCTTCCTTTTTGTCCAGTTAAACTATTTTTATCTCAGCTGTGAGTTTTCTGCTCTTCTGATTCTCTACACATTGGTGGGGAGCAAGGGAGTGGCTGTGTGGTGTTGTGTTGCCAGCTGGGGTTAAACCACGACAGTTATTTCCTGGTGTGTTATGTATTTTATCTTTTTTTTTTTTTTTTTTTTTTTTTTTTTTTTTTTTTTTTTTTTTTTTTTTTTTTTTTTTTTTTTTTTTTTTTTTTTTTTTTAGTTTGCAATTCAGGGAGTTGGAGCTGCCAGTACTTTTATTCTTTTCTATTGAGTATCAAGCAGTTATCAAGTAATAAATAGTAAGAAAAGAGTGTGGAGCTAGCACATCGGTGTATCTCTTTGTATTCTTGACATGACTGGAACACTTTAGCTGTCTGTGGCTGTTACTGTAATCAGGCCTCACACTTACACCTTTTTAACTCATCTTAACTCACCTTTTTAACTCTGCATCTTTTAAACTCATACATTTCCTCTTTAAAACTGTCTGGTTCCAGGCAGTTTGTAGAATGTTACCAGTCGTTGCCTGGAAACATCTGTTATCATTCTCCTAGAATAACCATTCCCAGTCAACTGAAAGCTGAGCTCCTGTTATTCTGCTGGTTCTCATACCAGGTTTTCTGACATTTTTCRGTGGAAAATGTAGACAAAGGATTACAGAAACTTGCTAGAAATACTKCTTGCCTTCTAATCCAGCTAGCTCCACGTTTTCATGAGAGCTTGTGCTGGTGCAGAGAAATTACTGTTTGGGGACTGGACCAGAGAAAAAGATGAGATGGTGACAGTTGACATCCAGAGTGGTCTGGCTTTGTGACTGAGGGTTGAAACTCCAAGTAGGTTCTTTCTGTACTCCTGAGTGTCTGAAATGAGAAAGCTTTTCCCTGAAACTCTTGTGCAATCCTGATAATAGATAAGACCTTTGTGGAACAGAGGAGGTGCCACTTACTGAGGAAGCCTTGAAATACCTACGTGCTTGGAATGCATGTATTGCACAAAGAGTTCAAACAGGTTTGAGTTACAAGAGGTTAACACTTCTCATGAAGCTCTATTTATACTTTCTCTCCATCTTTTGCTACAATCCACCTTACCCATATACCCTGTGTCTGCTCAGGTCTCATCCTTACCATATTTTTAGGTGATATCTGTATATCAACTTGGAGGCACAAGAAAATCCCACTTAAGAAGCTTACCTTACCAGAGACAGGGCTCATAAATTCCTCTGATGTAGGTGCAATTCTACTGGAGCAAGTGTGTTTGTCAGCACATACATATATATACACATACATATATACACACAGAGCAGCTCAGGAGAGGAGGGTTAGGAAGGTTGGCAGGAAAACTCTTCCTGGTACCAGAACTGAGCCAGCACAGCTGTCATTGCAATGCTGCATCCCTGGGGGAACCCCAGATGGGTGAAATGACAAAGTGGCACCTCTGTTTGCATCCTGCTGATCCTATGAGGTTGCTACAGGAATTTTAGGGKTCAGAATGGTAGAAAAAGCACCATTGAGACTACTTTAATAGTCTCAGTAGAAGGTTGCCTTTCATGAAAACCCTAGTTAGGGAACCAGGCTGGTTGCATAAAAGTAGATGCTTTGGTCCTTGGTGGTCATCAGTGGGTATGTCCGGATGCTAACAGARTGTGGGAGCACTGGGACTTCTCCATAGATAAGAACAAGAGGGTGGGCAGCTTGATGTATGTAAGAAGAATGACATCTCTAATGTTTAACATCTCCAAATGGAGTAGATGCCAGAAGGGCAGTGGTAGAAACTGTAGTTTTCTTTTAGGAGCAAAACTGTAGTTTTGTTTTGTTTTTTTTTTTTTTTTTCCTTTTACGAGCCTTTGTTTCTAATGGAAGGGTTTGCTGTGGGAATTACTTGTAAGCAGTACTGCTTCTGCCCCGGTATGCCTGAGTGCCTCTCTGCTGGTTCTGCAGTGCAAGGAGGGAAGGAGGAAGGCTGGCTGCCATAGCAGGCTGGTTCACAAGCTGAGGGAGGGGCATGTGGGACAGCACCAGGGAGCCTCTTTGGCCTGAGGAAAAGTGGGATGTGTTTACTCTTTTTTTCTTTCTTTTTTTCTTCTTTTTTTTTGTTTTAATATTTTCCCTATCCTGTGATTTGAGGTGACTCTTTCCTACAGCATGTGAGAGGTAACAGAGGTCTCTTTATGGTGTGGAGTTTCTTGGATGGAAATTGTGTGCTGCTTGTGAAGTGCTCTCTGTAGTTCTTGGAGTGAGTGTTCGACAGGAATGAGGGATTCCTGTGGCAGCGGCAGTGAGTGGTTTAATGTACTTTCTTCATTTGGCTTGAAGTTCTGAGAAGTGGAAGGGGAGTTTGAGCATTGGATGTATATTGTTTGTTTTTCTTTTTAAATAGCACCATTTCTCAGTGCAGTTGGTGGGTTTTAAATAGGAAGAGGTAATAGGATTATAAAAAGGTTGCATAAAGGAGGTGTTAAAAGCTACTGGCTTAATGCCCTACTAAGAAACTAATCTGTTGAAAAGAAGGAAGTGCCTGTGAAAGGAGCAGGTATAAACTCTTGAAAAACTCAGAACTTGGACTGTCCCCCATAGAAAAGCTGTACAGTGATCTTTCTACCTTGCCAGTTGTGAGAATTTAATCCCTTCTTGGTGGATTTCATGAAGAATGCTGCACTTCCAGATACATCCAGAGCTAACCCATTGCTGCTTTTGATTTTGGCCTAGATAAAATAAGAAATAGTTGTCTGCATAGTACAGAGTTGATTAAATGCAGTTCCAAGGGACTCATTCATGCTTCATTTCCTGCTTGAACTTATTACAGTTTTTAGAGTTAGGTTGAAGTGAATGCTTGTTGCTGCTGAACCTGTTCTGCTGCCTTTAGAATTTCTGTGTGAGCTTGAGGAGCTTGCTGGGGCTTCTGAAAAATCCTGTATGGGAAATCAGTCCTTACTCAACTGTGTGAAACAGGTAGAGTCAGAAAGTTGGTTTGTGTAAATTAACAATTAATATTCCTTCATCAGATGAAAATATCTTTCTGGAGCTGTCCTGCAGGTGTTCCATACAGAGTGAATTGTTTTTAATGTGAATATATGAARAATAAAATTTAGGCACCATGTTCTTACTGATTATTTATACTGTTAAGCATAACTTTTTTCGATAAGTAATCATGTGAATCTAGGCTTTAGCATAATTATCATAATGACAGTTTTTATCTAAAAGTTATCAGGAAAGATCTCTGTTTGGAACATAATGTGTTTTTATCAACCCCAGTTACTTACCAAATTTTGTTCATAAGATTACTTTCCTTCACTGATATCTGGATCAGGTCTACCAGTTCTCAGTCTTCCTGCTGCTACTAACTTTGTCTGCCTAGGAGTTCTGCTTCAATGAAGAATAACAGCCTTTATTCCAGTATTTCTGGGCATTTCTGAGCTTGGTAATGCTAYTGGCTTCAGTGGGGAGGCAAATGCATAGGTTGACCCAGCAGTCCTTACATGGGGAATCAGCTTGTGCAAGTGTTGCTTGCTTGGTCTGTGCTTGCAGTGTGTCAGACTCCAATGCATGTGTTTTTATTCTGGGAAARACCTGGATAAGTATGGACAGGGTTCTGATCTTTCTAGTTTGCTTCAGAAGAAGTCTTGTCTATGCTGGAACCTTGCTTACTATTTTGGACTTCCTGGATGGGAAATGGCGAGTTAAGGCTTCATGTTTGTGCTATCAGGCTCAAGGATGGGAACTGAACCCCGCTGTTCAAGGAGGAACCACAGCTCTGTGTTCCTGATGGGTTCCTGCTCCTGTTATGAGCAGGGCCAGGAGCCTTCAAACAAGGAAGTAGGGCTTGGCATGTGATTCAAAACATATAGCAGGCTATGGAACTTGAGTTGTCASACAAGCTGCAGAGCACAGGGACAGTTTTTGGTACAGATGTGATACTGGGGAAAGCACAACGTCCACTGKTTTTGTGCCTCAGTATGACCAGGGAACTGTTTAGATTTGTGTTACAGCATCTGTTTAGATACAAGTACACCTACATGTAGATGGAGACTTTCACCTTTTCCATATATTTTAGAATTCTGACTGATTTGCATAACTGTGGCTTTGTTCTGTTAATTTTTTTTTGTCATGTGTTTTGAAGTGGGTACTGTGGTAGTTTTGACCTTGTGGCCTGAAGGGCTGTGGCCTTCTAGCCAGCTGTAACTTTCTAAACTAGGTTTGGTTATGCTTCACTGAGAATATTTTTCACAAGAAAGTTGTGCTTTATRTTCCCTATGAAAGTTTCTTTGGTCTATTTTATGAAGGTCAGATCTAACTAGAGTCAGGTTTCAGAGCTATGACAAGAGTTTAGTTGCACCACAAGTATTCTCCCACCCATATCTCAGGGTTTGTCATCCTGAGTTACAAATTACAGAAGAAAGAAGAGCCATGTTTCTGGCTTCTGAGATATTATTATTTRTAGCAAAACTTGTTCAGTATTAAAGTATTGTGTTATAATGTTATAATGCACATGTTATAATGTACAACTGGTGGTCTTTTTTCACCACCACCCTCAAACAATATATTAACCATAATCTAGKGATATCAAAGATGAAAAGAGGTGCTTCTTTAACTACATAGGGAATAAAATGAACATAGGGAAATGTGGGCCCATTGCTCAGTGGAATGGGAGACTTGGTTGCTCAGGAYGTGGAAAGGACTTAGGTACTGAATGTCTTCTGTGCCTCAGCTAAGGCAGTAGTTAAGACTACTAAATTTGGAGTGGGTTTTGTATGACTRTTATAGTCAGTATTTTATTAAGACTTTTCTCTTAATAATGATTTTATGCATATTTTATAACTCTGGCTTTTATACTACTTCTCCAGGTGTGGCTTTTTAGCATCATGCCCTGAGACTTAACATTTTAGGGTTTCTTTTCTTTGACAAGGTCCAAGCTCTGGTCTTTTTTTTCTCTAGCTAATCTGCCTGATTTAGCAACCCAGGTACTTTAAGCTTGCTGGTGAAAGGTAACTTTTTCAACTGAAGAATCCTTAGTGTGAAATGGTAAAACAACACCCTTCACAGGTGAGGGTTTCTGACCAATGTTTCTTTGACCAAGAAATTCTTTGACCATTGTTCAATGACCAAGGTTTCTTTTCCTTTTGCCTCTCTGACAGGCAGGTTCTTATTGAGGCTTAACTTCTTGCTTGCCCTTTTATTCTCAGTTATTGTCCTCTTAAGTTCCCAAGTTCTCAGTCTTTGGCAGGAGCTGTAAAAGCAACAGCTCCTCACTGTTTGTCATCTTAGTTCCTAAGGGTACAGTTCTTCCACAGTTCTTCYTCCTCTGTTGGTAGAATCAGGTGAACCTTTCTGTGCACATGCTATTCTCAGGTTTCAGGGGAAAAAAAAGCCAAGCAAACAACCTTTTAACCTCTGAAGTAATAATGTAAGGTAAATTGGGGRGTAAATTGATTAATGCATGATTTTCCATTTAAAATACCAAAACACCTCCATGCTTCTCAATTTTGAAATACATGCAGTATTCTCCATAGATAACACCAAAATACCAAATTATCCAAGTGCAGGTTTCTGAAACATGAATTATTGCCCCYTGCATGAGTGTTGTGATGAGCTGAAGGTGACTAATGGTTGTGATCATGGATGCATATTTATACTGCTTAAGTTGAAGTGCTCAAGTGTATTTTAAGTAAGAGTACCATTCTGTTGCTGCCATAGAACACAGTGGGGATGTGATTTTGGTTATTMTGGGAAGTTATTCACACTGACAGTAGTATAGTCTGATTATTTTCAGAGACAAGTAATGTGAACTTTTAGTAGCAACTCCTTATAGAATCTTGCAAAGCTGACAAAGGAAAATGCATATATGTGAGATTTGGAATAGGAGTGGAGGAGAGTARAAATAAGGTTGGTCCAGTAAGTTTGTAGTTTATGTCCATAATTTTAATGCCTTAGTACCTTGGCAATTTTACACCTCCATGCTTTTCCTGATATTTTAACAACGACAACAAAATATTTCAGAAGCTTCTTCTGACTAGTACTGCTGCCTGCCTCCTGATATTTCTGTACGTATTTTTCCATGGATAGTTAATTTTTAATTTTATTTGTGGAAAAAAGAATTTCTTTTGGGGAGTCCATTTGCACTAATCTGAGTACCAGTGGTGAGCAACTGTTTTAACTTTTTTTAAAGATTGTAGTTCACTTCTAGGAAAGTGGGAAGCTGTGAATGTAATAAACTCTTTTTGATAGTCATTCGCTGCCTGTCAAGTTCAGYATCTTAACTTTTGTGTTGTCCTTTTCAGTCCAGGTTAATTTGGGGCACACTTGGAATTGGTCCTGCATCACTTTGTACAGTAAATCCTTAGGTTTATTTTGGAGAAACCCCTTGGGGGAAGTGCTTCACCTGAAGAATGCTGCATAGTATCTTTGAGAGGCCATGAAATGCAGCAGTTTAAATTATTCTGTAGAAACTTGCAGGTAGAGTTTAGGTACGAAAAATTGATTTAATGATTACAGACTAATACTACCCATGGGATCCACACTGCTCTCAGATGCTTAGAGAGCAAATCACATATCATCTCATAGAGCTTATCACTGATTTCCTGTATGCAACTATTGCGGGATATAAAGTGATGGGGGAAGGGGACATTTTTTCTTTTATTTGAGTCCCTTTACTTCCTTAGAGCAATGCTGTGCATTGCATGTGAAAGGGGAGAGCAGGTTTTCTACTCCATGTAGTGCATGCTAGGAGGGACAGCAGCTGGTCATTCCTAGTGARCCCTGAGAAGCTTGGGGGAGTTCATCTTGCTAGTCCTAGGTCAGACTCCCACATACACCCCATGAAGCAGTAAAATTCTCCAGAAGACATCTGGCCTAAACTAATGGAATTGTGGAGTTACTGTATTCCTTGTGCCTGTGATATCTCTCTAGGGTCTCACAGAGGCTGGTATAAATAACCTTTTCCATGTTTTTGTGTTTCTTCTCTTTGATCTAGCCTGTTTCATGTGCATTGGCTTTAATCATTGCCTTTGCTTCACTTAGCCTCAGTCCTTGTTCTTCTCAGAGGTGGCAGTTTTCTWGTGTGTTTTCTATATCAAAGCTCTCTTTTATTAAAATGTCATTCTTTCTCTTCTATGAGATGATAATAAAAGTGGAAAGTATTAGAGTGGTAACTATAGTATGTTGGCAGTGAAAGGCTGTATGAAAATGGAGCTCTTGAAAGAGGGCAGGTATGAAGAAWTGGATCCTCACAGACCTAACACTTATAAAAAACTGAACCTTTTGTGGGGCWTTACTCACAGCCAGCAGAATGTCTTGCTTTGCAGCTGTTGTTAATTTTGGTTGGAGCAGAAGTAGTAAAACCTGTGTTATTGCCAGGCACTGTGCAYAGACATAACACGGGGTAGTGGTTGCACTTTCTGATCTGAGAGAGGAGAACAAAACAGGAAAGTGGTTTGCATAAAATTGGGTGGCTGGTTTGTGGCTGAGCTAAGACCAAAGATCAGTGTTTTGGTTTTTGACCAGTTGTTCATACTTGGTTTGTGCATTATCATAACCTGTTTTCATGAAGTCTGTGAAGGTGTAGTAGTGGAGGTGTCAGAAACTAATTCTCTCCTTCCTTTTCTCTTTTTTTTTGTGATCCAGATTGAAGTCGTATTTGTGACATTTGAAGAGCAAACAATACTATGGCTACATGAATTGCAAAACTGCAGGAAGTGTGGMAGCCCTCCCTACCTCCAGCTTTACTTCCCGACTGTGACATTCTTACTGGGAACAGTGGTTTCATCCCTACTGGATATGCAGTGACCTGCCTTGGCATCAGAGCAGAGGAAGCARTTTGTGCATCAGGGAAAGCCATGGCCTTGAGCTTGAATGTTTCTCACCTCTTCCAAAAGTTCAAACTGTTGGTGCTTGTTACTTTGTTTTTGATGGTGCTATGGACAACATTTAGTTACTTAGTAGACACCAGACAGGAATTTCCTAAAGCTAAGAGCATGGTGGAGTTTTTCAGGAAGGTTGCTAGCCTGGAGGACAGTCAAAAGGAAGAGAGGATTGAATCCACTGAAGATGTTCCCATGGCGAAATCATTTGAGGGTCCCTGCCCAGCTCAGTCSCCATACCTGCGTAAGTAATGGTGTTTTCCTCTCCCTTCTGATAAGTTAGTCTGCTGCAGTGCTGCTGACTTGGGTTTCTTCCTAGCCCTTTTCCAGTTGGATACTTTTCCTGTGAAACCAATACAACCAGTTGCAGGAGGCCCTCCTGGGTGAGGAAGTGTCTTGTGGTACAGAGTGCCTGTGCTGGGTCTGGCTGGGAGAGCAGCTGGTGCTGTGCTCTGCATTTATGGATAAAAAGCTTTTATAATGCACCAGTAACATGGCTACTCTGAACAGTGTTTGCACTCCACTGAGGCTTTGTCTCTGTCTATTTAGGTCCCCTAAAATCTGGTGAGGTGGACAGGAGGCTGGGAGTGGACACAGCCTGGACTGCTGACCCCAGCTGTAGGGGTATTCCATACCTGTGCCCATGCCATTCATCATGCTCAGCAGTAAAAGCTCGGGGAAAAGAGGAAAGAGGGATGATAATGGTGGCAGCATTTGTCTTCCAACAACTGCTGGATGTGCTGAAGCCCTGCTTCCCTGGACATAGCTGAACACCTGCCTGCCAGTGGGGATTATTGAAGGATTTTTTCCCTCGCTTATGCATCCATCTTTTGCTCTTTTTAAAAATGAAACTATTTTTGTCTCAACCACAACTGTTTTCACCTTTCCTCAGTTTTTTGCCTTTTCACTRTTAAATACACTTTTGTGTCTCTGTGTTGACAACTGAAGGACTTTGCAACTCTTTTGGAGTTAGCTCTAATTATGATGAAAGTTCAAATGGGTGACTGTTTCCTTGGTCTGGGCTTTTTTATTATTCTGCTTTTTTTCTTGTCTTGGTACTGCTAGCAGCACCAGGCTCCCGCTTTGTTTTATCATGTCATTATATTTTTTCTCTTCCTTATTGTGAACCTGATTAGGGATTTGTTTGGGAAGCTGGATTCTTCTTTCTTCCCTGGTGTAGTCCAAAAAGATTCTGTCTACCTAGACATCCTCACTGGTGACCCCGAAATGTATTTGATTAAGTAAATGCAATGTGGCTGTTGCCATCACAGTTGCCTTCACTGAACTTTTTAATGGGCTTGCTGAGTCTAGAGGAGCTGGGATTATAGCTAATGCAAGAGAAGGGATGACAATTTCATTTGGCTAAGAAAGACTTGGTGCATTTTATATTAGAAATGTATAGCCTAAACCTGTCATGCCTTTCTAGTGCTTTAGATAGGACTGTGGCTGAAAGAARTCATGTCTATGTCTCTTTCCACTTTCTTCTCCTCTGCTTTGCCCTGGCAGACATTTTTGGCCAATCTTTCTGCAGTAGCATGGAACTTCTCTTGATTTTTTTGTTTTAATTTTTTTTTATTGCCACTACTTCATAATCAGTTTAAGCAACTATGTGGTTGACACCCTCTCCTTCCACTGCCTGCATAATACCTTGTAGTACTTCTTTTCTCTTRGAAAGGCAGGGAAACCAACTGGGGCTTGAATCTGGGTTTCCTACCCTGTTTACAGAGTCCCCATTAAGTGACTGGACCAGCCACAACCTGAAACGACTCAGGAAAGCTTCTCRTGCTTCTCTTACAGGAGGTGCCAGCAAGCTCTCCTTTGAACCATCTGTTACACTKGAAGAAGTGCAAAAGGAGAACCCTCAGGTAGCCAAGGGCCGGTACCACCCTGTGGAGTGCTCAGCCCTGCAGCACGTGGCCATCCTTATCCCTCACCGCAACCGAGAGAAGCATCTGCTGTACCTCCTGCAGCACCTCCACCCCTTCCTGCAAAGGCAGCAGCTGGACTATGGCATCTATGTCATTCACCAGGTGAGGCWGAGATTTTTGGGTGAGGATGATGGCTGTGCCCTGCCTCTGCTGTCTGTCATCAGTYCTCCAAGCCTGCTTTGAACTATTCTGCTTGCTGAGAGATGCAACAGTGCCTGCAGCCACTGCTGGTGGCACTACTGGGTCTCAGRGCTGGGGAGTATTGGCAGTGTCTTTAGCTTTGTTCATTTCTCAGCCTAAGTAATTTGCTGTTTCTGAGTGAGCATTCAAGGTAAGCATTTTTTGCACTGCTAATGCAACTCACTTCTCTTGCAGTACCTACACATGTAACTAGGCTGGCCTGTTTTGTTTCCACATTTGGAGTTGTTTAGATTGAAGGCCCCAGTTTGTCTCCAGCCCCTATCTCTCATCAGGCTCTTGTGCTTAGTAAGTTGTGTGTATCRTGTGGTTGGATTTTTGCTTTCTCAAACTAAACACAATAGCTGCTGCTTGTAGCTGCTTTATTTGCTCATCAATGGAGGTGGGAAGTAGTTGTCATGGAAGGTCACTTGGTTCCTGAAAGATTTATTAATTTCTTTATTTGTTCTTTCTAGCAATGCTGTTTCAGTGGCTAAACTCAAACAGATTTGTGCCACATTGTCTTTCATCAAAGTGCTTATATTCTGCTTGCATGTGCTAAAAGCATTATACATTTCTATTTTGTAATATGTTGTCTTTTTCTTGATCTTTTGTTATGCTTGCTTTTTTTTACTGTCATTTACTTGTATGTTCTGCTTTGACTCTAAACARACATGTTCAGGCAGAAGGAGCCTGTTTAAAGAGCTTAGAGTCAATTAATCAGTATGAGGCAATGCTTTCTAGGTGAAAACATACACACTTACATTTTTGCTCAATGTCTCAGCAGAACAGTAGCAAAATTCATGGCAGGATATTTTTACTTGGAGTGAATTGTTCTTTCAYTGTTTAGTCATCATGTGGCCTGTAGAGTGGAAAAATGGAGGGTKTTTTATTTCTACATTAATATGTACTATAATAATACATCTACTGACTCATTCTAGCAGGAAACAGAGGTTAGGAATAAATTATTGGGAGAATGGGCGTACCTTTTGAATTTACTGAAATATGTGAAGTGGAGAGCTGCTGTTGTCATATTAGCAAAAAGCAATACAGAAGTATGGAAGTTTTGTCTGCAGCAGTGATGTGAGCAGCAGTGCCCAACCTGAACTTGCTCTATCAGAGATTGTGCTTGGAATATTGGAAGYTTTCACATAGCTTTTCCATGTAGATGGACATGCCCAGAGACTGGAATAACAAAACTCTGGGTATAACAAAACTCTTCTGGGGCAAATCCATTTTCACTCTTGATTTGTGATGTCATTMATTGTTTTAAGTCTCTTTTGAGGAAAGAAAAACAGGATTTAACTGTTAAAATATACAGTCTACTGTGGAGGTAGCTTAGATGGGCCTCTGGTATTTTTTTTTTCTATGAGCCACTGAAGGGCTTACTCCAGATTTCTTCTTTATGGGCTGCTTTTAACATGTCTAAAGTCTGTTTCTCTAAGTGTGTGCATACATGAATGCAGTCCTGAAAACAAAGTGAGTTTGTAATCCCTAAAGGGTGAGTAATTTCTTTCCCAACATAAGTTTTTCTTGTGGGCAGTGTTCTTCCATAGCAACAAAGGGAGACAATTCTGTCCTTAATAAAAGATGAATGAGTTTTGCTATTTCTTCAGTATGTGCTCTGACATGGAAAACTTCCCTTCCTGGGAAGCAGTGTCAGCTGCTCTGGTGCCTTGCACTTATGAGGAAAACAACTTCAGCACATGGTAGATGCTGCTCCTGAACTAAGCTGGGTTTGATACTYAGTACAAGTGATTTTCTCCAAATATACTTTACCAGCCATCTGATTTGTTCTGTTCACTCAATAAACCTATGTTTTCATTGTCATGAGGAGATTATCTGATGAGTGTTTTCATATAGAGGACATTTTAAGAAAAACTAACAAAAATCCGAAACAAGCAGAAAAATACTGCATGCAAAAATTTGACATCCTAGATTTTGGGTAAATTGTATCTAAACTTTTTACTGGAAGATTTCTCTCTGGGAATGAATGCAATTGATTCTCCATCTCTTAATTTCTCATAATGGGCACTGCATTGTATTTTTCAGACTGCAGGAATGGAGTCATGAATCCCATAAATCTTCTTTGTGCAGGAGCAGATGGTTATTAGTGATGGTGAACAAATCCTGCTTTACAGCAAAGTGTTGCTTTTTAAAACAATAAAACATGCTTTGTGTACAACAGCTTTTCCCTACAGCTTACCTGCTCTCAGCCTGGGGACGCTGGCTTTTTTTCTCATTTTCCACAGAGCCTCTTTCTGTCCAGGCATCTTCTACAAAATTTGCTAGAATTCCAAGCATTTTCCCTTTATTTTCCCTTAATTTTTTTTTTTTTTATTTTTTCAAGTACCTCAGGTGCCTTGCTTTGGAAAGTGACTGTCCTGTCCATTTCTGGGAGGGCAGGGCTTGGCCCTCTGGTTCCCAAGTGGGAACTTGAGGCAAATCYTTACTTTGTCCTCAAGAGCAGAAAGCCTTCTGCAAGCTGGCACAGTGCGTGGCCAGGTAAAAAAATGAAAATAGCAACATAAGCACACATGTTTCTCCAAAGTGAATGATGACATGATAAGCTTTCAAAACAACCAGGTGTTGATATATATATACCTGTACCTCAGAGGTGAAAATTTGATTTTTGAAAAGCAAATATAAACTAACTTATAGCAAAAGCAAACTATGAAGGCTAGTAAAAGTCAAGCAAAGCTCTGTGCTAGGAGCAGGCCCCATATAGCAGCACAATCAGRTTATAGGTAGGAGGTGAAAATGAAGAGACCTGCTTTTCACTTCCCACTCTGCCACCTGCGTGTGAGCTAAGGAAATACAAGGAGCTATTTCAGCATTGCTGTCCTCCCAGCTGAGGGGACAAACGTACATTGTTTGTGGCGAGGGCTCTGACATTTACTGACTAATTAGCATGGGATTAACATGGGCATTGGGTTTGGTTTTTCCTTTTAAAAAAAACTTCCATAAGCCTTACTGACACAGTTGTATGGAACACCAGTTTCTAGACTGTCATGATAGCTCTTCTGTTAAGGATCCTGATGGTAACTCTGGGACAGGAGGCAGTTATGTCCCCTAATGGAGCACTCATGCATGTGGTGCCCAGAAAACCAAAGACTTTCCTGGCCCTGGCATGATGAAGAGAGGCTGGAGGAACTCTGCACCATTGGCCACTTGGGTGCTGTGCCCAGTGTTAAGGGGCAGCTCCTTGTTCAGTTACTGCTGTAAAGGTGCTGGAAAAGCCACACGGATCTGGGTGCAAACCATGTGATCAGAACAAATGCCCAGGTGCCCCTCTGGTTCTAAAGCTGTGGCACCTTCTTCAGAATTGTTTTTTTCCATTCTSTTCCACAGGCTGGCAACACCAAATTTAATCGAGCTAAACTGCTGAATGTAGGATACCTAGAGGCCCTAAAAGAAGCAAACTGGGACTGYTTCATTTTCCATGATGTGGATCTGGTGCCAGAAAATGACTTTAACATTTACATGTGCGACACACAACCAAAGCACCTTGTAGTTGGCAGAAATAATACTGGATACAGGTAAGAAACCAGGAATGTGGAAAGAATACCAATGAGAAATACCACGTTACTGATAATGTTCCTCTTCTGATGGAGATGTATGCTGATAATTTACCCTTCTTCCTGACACCAAGTTTCTGGTGATAACACTTCACTCTCAAGTCAGCCTTGGGGTCACCAGTACAAATGATCATTGTCATTGTTCTGATTTCTGGGGCTGAGTTAAGGGGTGTTTCGAGAGGAAAACAACATGCCAGAGGTTGTGCAGAGACCTTCTGTCAAAGCTAGAAATGCATTAGTTTCCTGATCCTGTGATTTGAGGGTGTTACTTTACTATAACAGAACTTGCCACTTGCTTCCACAATTGAAGATAATATCACTAGTGGTTTACYCCAGGTACTAGGGCTGGTACTAGTTAGTATCTTCATCAGTAGCCTRGAAGATGGGGCAGATTGCACCCTCAGCAGGTTTTCAGAAAACAGAAATCTCACAGGGYTGGTTTAGGTACCAGGGCCTGGTACTTGGCTGGAGAAGAATGGCCAGCAGGAATCTAAAGTTCAACAATGCAGGGTTTTGCACCTGGAGAAAAATAACTCCATGCACCAATAGCTGCTGGAKGACAACTGTGTGGAAAGCACCTTTACAGAAAGGGATCTGGGGCAGCAATGTGCCCTTGTGACAAGGATTACTTGATCTGCAGCAACCCCTTCAGCCTTCACAATTTCTCTGTGATGCTGTGACAGGAGAGAAAATCAGCCAGGAWAAATAGTCTGAAGGAGGTTGTGTTGAGGGTCTTGTGTTGTTTTTTATTTTCTCCTTTGGTGTTTTTAAATTATATTCATGGTAAACCAGAAATAATAAGCATTATCTGGCCKAATAATAAGCATTATTATGTAAAGTGCCATAATGGGTACTTTCTAGCCCTGGCAATTTGTTCATCTGTTTAGATTCACAAATCAAAATGTGATCTGCAGCCATGTGCCCATCACCTCTGCATGGGCTGGGRCAGGGAAGTAGAGATTGTGTTGTAATGTTACCTTAAGGGCCAAGACAGAGGAGGGCATCATAAAAAGCAATTAGCAGAAAGGCCTAAGAAGATAAATAAACATGGTATGTAAACACCTTTCTAAAGTAGATGCAGTTAGGATGCAGAAGGTAAGTTAGAAATTAATCTCCTTTAGAGCTGAGCTCCATTACATTGGGTTACTAAGTAACTTGCACTGTACCTTACCTTGGAATTGTTGTTGCATTACTTAGTAGCACATGTCCTCTTGCTGTGAGCTGATTTCATTCCAGGTTTTTCAGATTCAGCTCTGAGACAGTCAGTGGCTCGCTGATGTTATTGCAAAGCTTCCACTACATTAGTGCATGGCTTTGTTTCTTTTCTATACATCAGAGTCCCTGAAATGAAGTATCTTTTTGGCTGGCAAGGGGAATTGTGTAAAGAGAAAGGAGCTTCTGAATAAGACTCTATTCTCTCAGTTGGAGAGGTAACTTTCTCTGGCCTTAGGCAAATCACCATCTTTTTGAGGAAGGAGAAAGAGAACAGGACCAGCTTTCAAGGATTTATGCACCCTTAACTCTGTGAAAGACAAGTCTAGATCTGGAGTATCAGGGTGATATTTTTATTATTGATAGAAYGTGACTTTTAATTCTTCATTCTCTCTTCTTGTACCTCTAGGTTACGGTACAGGGGATATTTTGGAGGTGTAACTGCTCTAACAAGAGATCAGTTTTCCAAAGTGAATGGATTCTCTAACAACTACTGGGGTTGGGGTGGAGAAGATGATGACCTTCGAATCAGGTAAACAATTTTAGTTTAAAAAAATTTTAAAAATTGGCGCAACTTCACACTGTGCCTCCAAAAGTAGAACACTACAGGGGCCTTAATTCAAAACAGTMTTGAACAGTATTGCAGTGGAGTTGTGAAGTGCAAGATGCAGTTCTATGAGCAGTTTCCTCTTCACAAGAGTTAGGTATGCCCAATRCCTGGTCCTCTTCATGACAACACTTGGGTGGGGGTTGGGTCTGGGTTATTTGTTTGGTTTGGTTTTGTCTCAGATGCATAGAATTTGTATTCTTGCTGGGAAATTGGTTATAGTTGAAGTCTGGAGCGGGGTTTGCAAAAGTCGCTTTGCAGGAGTGTGGGAGTGTTTTGGTAAGACTGGGTGTTTTGCATTCATTGACTACTGGATTTACTCCAARCAGGGCTTAATTTGTATTTGTGTGGTATTGATTATAGTGAAGATAGCAAATAACTTGAATTTTAGAAAGGCTACAAATATATGCAGATACCCTTTTACTTTTGTTTAAACTAGTTTTGCAGCTCTGCCTGTCAAAGTAGGAGAAACCTGTTCATTGGAAAGGTTTAGTGGGACAAAGAAGTCAACAAAAATTTTATGTTGATCTTTTGCCCTTTGCTTAGGAAGAAACCTCTAATCCTGCATTGCTGTTAGTAACTAGAGAATAAACCATAAGCAAACAASAGACAAGAACCCAGAACTCCACAAGCTCTGCTGCAGAGCGTATCAGTGTGTAATTTGGCTTGTACTCTTGTCATTTTGAAGTTGTTATCCTTTTCAGTTGCTTAAATATGCAAACAAACATTTTGGGGATAAAATTTATATCCTTGGTGAYGTTAAATAAATATACAGGGGATCAAGTGTATTAAAAGTTAGGAACTTCCAAGTGAAAGTGTTTGTCGGTGTCAGTTGAGCAGATTGGTCAGCTGTATCTCAAGAAATCTAAATCTCAAGAATCTCTAAATCTCAAGAATCTAGTCTGCTGGAGGCATGGATTTCTGTCCCTTCTTAACCACAGCTATTTTTTCCTTCTTACACACACCAATTTCTCTGTGACTTCCTGGGAGCGGGCTTTTCATTAGTGGAAGAGGTGGCTTGGTGCTATCTTATTCCATGGCCTTTCTTAGGCAGCAGAGAAGCAGGAGTGCACCAGAACATCAGGATTTACTGAGGGTCTCTACGATGTTTGCAAGGGGTGGGAAACAAAAAAATGAATGCTTGTGTGTGGCACTTCCTAACTTTGCAACTCTTGAGGTCTTGGTGGGGAAACCAAGTCACGACCCAGTGTGTGCTCTGCAACTGGACTTGGCTTGTGCATTTCTTTGGGCTTTGGGCTTTGGGCTGTGCTGGTGACCGAGTTTGCAGGGTTAGGAAAGGGCAAGCTTGCTGTCTGCTGGGTTGTGTGCAGAGATCCTTGGAGCCTTCCCGAGGGAAGTCAGCAGATGGCAGCATCCCTTCGGTGCCGTCAGAAATTGGATAAGGGGGGCTCTCGGTTCTTACTGTTCAGCCTCAGGGGCAAACTCTGATGGTCTCTTCTGGGCTCCTTCCTCACGTGTGTATCACAGAGAGATTGTTCAGATCATTTCTTGTCGTTGTTTGATAATTTACTGCTACAAAGTCATGGAAATCTGTAAGGGGCTCAGTTTTTTCAAATCTTGATTTCCTGTGTTTCTTTCACTGGTAAGTGACTAGCAAAGAGGTGGACTATTTCTTAATTCCCTTGTCATAAAGTTTCTTTCTTTCTGCTGTCAGAGCAAAGTTGGGTCCCATAGATATGTTTAAGGTCAAAAGCTCCAACCAAGTGACTGATGTCAGACACTTAAATCCGTGCATAGGGCTCYGTGCTTCTGGCATTGTTCTCAGAGAAATTTTCTTCATGTGAACAAAGATTTGCAGCTGTCTGCCAGCTATTAAAAAAGAAAACAAGCTTCCCCCCCACACTTTTTTTCAAGTGGAGAACTATCAAGTATAGGGTTTTTATTGCAGGGTTGAGATGAACTTGTTGCAGAACATATGGAGACTTGCTTCAGGACAGTACAGAGTGGTGTAGTCAATACTGATATAAATGTTGTCTGTTSTATAATGTGTGCTTAAATCTCTGCATCTCTACTGTAGTAGCTACCTGCTTCTGTTCAAAAGAAAGGGGTCTCCATCACCCTCCCAGACCTGTTCTCCAGAAACACAACTCTGAGTCTCATTTTTCTAGAGAAATGGGCTGTGGAAGAGATGCAAATGAGCTTTTACACTCTCTATTTGCCTCCACAGCATCTACAAGAGATGAAGTCTCCAATTCTTTTTTTTTCATTAACAGCTGGTTTATAGGTGTTGTCTTCCTCACAGCACTTCTTATTGCTTCTTCCAGGGTTGAGATGCAGAAGATGAAAGTGGTGAGGCCACCTGCTGATGTGGCCAGGTACACGATGATCTTTCACAACCGTGACCACGGCAACGAGGAGAATCGAGAGAGGTGGGTCAAGAACAGCTTTCTACCTTGCATTGTCTTGGTCTGTGGCTGAACCATGCACCTGGGGGCCAGGTTCTTTGCTCTAGGCCAACTAAGCATTTTGTGGTACTCAGAGGCTCTGGGGGACACCCCTGTGACAGCACTGTACACAGCTRGCAGCTGTTTTCTGTACATGAGGTCTTCCTAGAATTGACTGGGTGCTTTTCCCAAAAAACTTCAAAGTTACAGTTACATGGATATGATTTAAGCATCTGATTTCAGAAACTGAACCAAAAGATTTCCCCCCCCCCCATATGACTGTCCATGCTGAAGACAGGAAAAAGAGGATTTTGCATTCCCAGTAGATAGACAATGGCAGTAGCTTTGTTTCCAAATTTACTGGTATTGGGAAAAAGCTCAAAACTCCCCTCCTGTGCATGTCAGTGAGGCTTTTTCTCCTCTTTGTCTCCAGGATGAAGCTCCTCCGTCAGGTCTCCAAAACATGGAAAACAGATGGGCTGAATTCCTGTTCCTATAAACTGCTCTCAGTGGAACACAACCCGCTGTACATCAACATCACRGTGGATTTCAGTGTGCAGCCCAAGGTCTCATAGGTGCCAGCACCTCCCAGRTTATAGAAAATGGCAACAGATCTCCTTTGTGGTTGCTGTCAGAGCAGATGACTTCCAAGCATCTGCTTGGAARAGTCCTTCAGTAGCACAGGAGAAAGTAAAGCGTTCCTTCACAGCATCTCACTGAGTGGTTGAGAGTTTCCTTTCCTTGAGAGTCCTTTGTGAGGACTGGAGTTAYGGACTGACTCAAGGGACAGATCCTTGTGTTCTTCTATGCACTTTTTGCTGGGACATTTGAAAGTGTCCTTGTTTGGGCTGATCCAGTGGAAGGACTTAAACGAAGTCCCTGAAAAAAAGTTTGGTTTTGCAACTATTTCTAAACTTATTTGTGGTCTCATTAAAAGCACAASAATTCTTCATGAATGGCAAACTTAATGAGAAAAGTTGATTTTTTTTTCTAGCCTAAGGAAACACTGCTTATATGTGAGGGAAGGGCAGTAATGGTAATGGGTGTTACAAATCTCTCAATAAATGCAGTTCACTGAACTCTGGAATGTCTCTCATCCTTCCATGGGACCACAGTGTCCCATGTGGAGGGACTGCTGCTGTGTCCTGTGGCAGTGATCACAGTGTCATTCCACAGCAGGATGCCTGTTATTCTCCAGGGGTGGCAAAGGAAAGACAGTGGCCAACTGTGTTGGATGGGGAGAAATTCTTCTCCATGTTTTTTAATGCTTTGGGCCACACTGTTAGCAGAGTGTGTGTTTGTATACATATCCAGGCCATTATCATCTGTGAGTCTTGTTTAACCCATTTCTTAAAGTCTGTGGATAACTATTCCGCTGTACTGCAAAAATCTTTTTTTTTGTGCAAAAATCTTGATCAGAGCACTTACCTTGCTCCATTATATTTAATTGTCTTTACATGTTGATGTGAACCCAGGCTTGGGAGAGTTTCTTTTAGGACATTTCTCTACAGTTGAATAGACTGAAACGTTAAATGTTACTAGTTGTACTGGGATATATGCAGCTTTTCAGGGATGAAGAAATTTTTGTATCTTCAAGTAACAAGCCAAAATACCCTGTGTCACACTCTCAAAATAACTGGACCTGGCARGCAGTGCTACAGCCTGACGTGGCAGAGAAATAAAGTTTACAGCAAGGGCTTGGGCAAACTGTGTCAGTCTCACAGTGAGGTAAGTACAAATGCATTCCTGCCAGGGTCACAGCTCCACTGTTGACATGTTTGACTTAGTTTTCCTCTAGTATTTAATTTCTCAGAAGTATTTTGTGTTGAAGACAGCTCAACCTTGAGTGATATTTAATGTCTGAGCAACAGCTGAAGTACTGGATTAATTTCCCTGCTCTGAGCAGGAGGTTAGACTAGGTGATAGCCTCAGGTCCCATTCAATCTGCATTACTTGCAGCTACAATAAAAATTTTTAAACAGTGGTAGATCAGAAAAAAAAAACAATCAGGGATTTAAACTTGGGTTTGTCTGGTTTCAGGCAACTTGCTCTTTTATTACACTTGTATTCAATATTTTATAAAACTSTTAAGCCAAGCACATAACTCAGTTTATTTTACTCAAATTCACAAAAGATATTTATAGAACTGTAACTGGCTTCAACACTTTCTCAAAATACAACAGACAAGAGGCCAATCTGACAGAATGGCTTGCATCCCAATAAACACTTCAGTACAAAGCAGGACAGAGCTATCCAGCTATGGAATAAAGGTTCCAGAAAGCTTGGATCAGCTCACTGKCACAGAGACCTGGCTCAGTAGTTAGTTTTACAGTGACTTGGATGATTTTAAGCCACAGACTGTTTAGTAGCTCTCATACCCTATTCCTGGAGCCTCTTCTAAATCTGAAACAGTCTCAAGTGAAAGGCAAATGGGTTAATCTCAGGTGGGGCAGACTCCACATGAAAATGGGAGATGTTGGCTGAATGCCCATGTGGCACCCAAACTCTGCTTTTGTTTTCAGTCTCTTAAGAAAATGGGGGAACATATCCAATGTCCACAGTGATCTTGGTATAAAGAGGATGCTTTGTCCTGGAAAGGAGCCTGAACTGTAATGTATTCATTCCATCAGCTTTCCATGTTTTTCTGGTGTTGTGTCGGGAAGGAGGCCTGAGGAAGGAAGAACACTTGCAGTTAGATAGAAGAAAAAAGGTGACATTGCAGCTGAAGCTACAGAAAGAAGAGTCTTCCAGAGGGCAGAAARGCCTTGAGACAATTCTTCCCACCATACAGACTAAACAGATTAGAGTAAGTTCACACTGAGTATTTGAAACAAGGAGGACAATTCAGACTGGACCCTGATCAGAGAGGGAGACCAGTGAGGTGGCAGCTACAGTCTCCAAAAGCCAGGGAGCTGTCAGCAGCTTAGAGAGACCTGGGYGTGCAACACAGAAGTTTGCAGCAATCGTGTACATAGGCTGCTCTAGGTAGGGTTTTAGACAGGGTTGTTATGGAAACCTGAGTTTTCAGATGATACAGAGAAATCTGCACTGTCGGTATGAGAARCCTCCACCACACTTGACCCAACACCCTCCTCCAGCTCTTCTATATAAAACAGTCTTTGATAAAGTCTCTCATAGCACCTTTCTCATGTCTTCAAATGAGAATATTGCTTTCCACTATTTTAATGGCACATTGTAACTCCACACAGACTGAAGAGCAGGCTTTTATAATTGGGAACTTGTAACACAGTGCCTCTTCAAACTGATATCTCCCTATTTGCAGTATTTTTTCTTTAAGTTTTAGTTCCTGAATAATTCCATGTTTAAGTCTGATATGTTAGCTTTGTAACTGGCATGTGTCCATCACAATAGGAAGAAAAGGTAAGAAACCAGGAGAAACCCTTCAAATGCAAAGAGAGGAGTGAAATGATTCAGTTGTAACTGACTGGGGCTGCTTTTAAATAGCCTCCCTAAAGCAGAAAAAGCAGMTGTGACAGGAGGCAGCATACTGAGCCTGTTCTGCGGGAGATGACAGAACAGCCAAGCTGCCACAAGGCACAGAATAGCCCCCAGCCCCACCAGGTACCTCCTCCAAGGTTCTTGTGTCTCTGTCTCTTCAYTGTAGTCCATCACTCGGTAGCGTCCAAGGCGCGGTGACGTCCGGACTATTTTCATTCCTGCTAAGTGGATCCTTTAAAACAACATACAGAAATACTTGCTTAGGCATAAATATGCCACTTCCAGGCTTATAGTCAGAGATGATTTCCACTGTTAAGCAATAAAAACGAAGTGCAGAAGCAGCACAGGGCCACATGATCTTCTCTAGTGGGCTCTAGGCCAGGCTGGGGTTAGAAAGCTCCCAGCTGCAATGCACTTTGACAGGGCACAAGGGGATTACAGCRAGCAGGGAATGGACTACAATACACAGAGCATTCAAGAGCAACTCCCCTGAATCTGACAAATGAGCATTATTCCATTRCCTCCTAAGAGCACAGCTTTTGCTGCCTAGAGGTGCATCACCTAAACTTCAAAAAAAAAAAAAAAATACCTCAAACTTGCAGTTTCTGAAAGGAAGCCAGTGCTGAGTTTCAAAACCAGATTAAGCCTCTCTGTTCTTTGAGAAGTGCCATTCAGTCAGATGGCCTGATTAGACTGGTTCATAAAAGATTAGGRATAAATACAGGCACCAGACAAACATATGTAAGCTCAGCTGCAGGATGGTTAGATAAGAAAAGAGGAACTAAAGGCTCAGAATTCCAGAACAGAGCTTCTAAAAACAGCMTTTTGGGTGACTTGCAAGCAACTCACAACCCACTGCCGATAGCATCTATGTTGTTTTGCCAATAAAAAGTGCCTTTAATAGTGCTAGGGCTACCCAACCTCTGTTATCACAGGACAGCCCTTAGGCAGAGAAAATTCCTGTGAATGTAAGAATGAATGTTTGCTCAATTGAGGTTATCTAACTGGCATGTTTGCAGCATATGACTGCGTTCCATCGGGATCTGATACAACAGGAATTTTACAAAGCTGAAAGGCTACAGAACTGAAAATATTTGTTAGGTTAGAGCCACTAGATGATTATAACACTTCACTGACAGTGTTATAGTATTAGTATTTCAGATGGAGTCTTACACAAAGTTTCTTGTTTTCTGAACATAAGCTTATGGCACATTCAATCATAAAGAGACAAAAATGCAAGAACACTAAATCAGCTTTGCTGTTACAATTTTTTGCATTGCAGAAGTAGACTTAAAACTGTAGCATGGAACAATTAATACATTAAATTACTGTTAGAAGAGCCCAACAGACTTTCCTGTAGTTGATAATGTTAACACATAAGTTGCTCTGATTGGAATAGTGTTTTTTTTCTGAAAAAAGGTAGAGCCTGGTGTTTGCTATGACTTGTATTATAGAGTACTGCAGTCTGCCAACTGTAAGTAGGAGCTGGCAGTTTTTTCACTAATTCTGCTTTAAGAAGCAGTATCCCAGAAAAAATAAAATCATCTTTGCACAGAACTTTTTGAAATTTGACACTGAAATGTAAAAAAAAAAAAAAAGATTAATTAATTTTTTTGCTACATGGTAAGAAGAGCTTGAGCACCTCCTAAAATCCAAATCCCAGCTGGTAATTTAAGAGCAGCCAGTTCATTCCTGACTTCTGSAGGCAGGTTGAGACTTCAGAACGTGAATAAATCATTAACAGGCACTGTCCATGGCCTCTAYATATCTCTGGGCCAAAACATTGCTAATCATTAGTCTAAGTTTTCTCTGAAAACATGCTCTAATTCCCTTCCAGAAAGGGCTATTTTGGGAGCTCTATAATGCACTTGCCTTACAGGATTCTYTTCAAAGAAGTGCACTCCTATGCATAACTGGCATGACTCTACCCCTAGTACCAAAAACCAAATTAGATGCCTAAGCTATACTAAGARCAGCTGAAYAGACCCAGCATTGTAGTACTTGATGTAAAGMTCTATTTTCCTGCCATTCCTTTCATAAATGCTGACTCTCTAAACAACCATCCAAYCTTTTAGCTGTCTTTCTTTGAAAGGCAAAGGAGGAATTCTGTGTTCTAAAATCTGGCTTTCAATTCCCAGATGAATACTGCTTTGAAAAAAAAACTCATGTAACTTGTCACATTATGCAAGATAAAAATAGCAAAGGCTTCCATGGTCAGTTTAGTGTTATAATGTTCCCCATGAGCCTGCCTCAGTGCTGGATCATAAAGGTGCACAATGCAATTCCAAAGTGGAATAGAGAAGCTACAGCCACAATTCTGTACTTCAAGAATTCACATTAGGCAGAGCACCTGCAACTAAACTCATCTATAGAATGCTGCTGCCATGGCAACCCAAGTACAAGAAAAAMCATCAACTCTTGCTGTCACTGACTCACACTGGCTTCTCCATCACCCTGCACTGCAGACAAAAGATAGAATTCCTTGTGTTCCTTAATGGCAAGTATCAGTGATTAGGTAACACTTRGAGGAACCTAAATGTACTTAACTTAAATTCCCAACTGTCTGAGAATTAGTTAAGTACCTTCTTATTCATCAAGCTTGCAGATTCCTTCCAGCAGAGGCACTTGTCAACTACAAGTGGTTATAACCCCTTGGCTGAAGGCACAAGGATGTGAAGTAACATTCTGCTCTCCAGAAATGASAAAGCTTTGTTTTCCCAGCACACAGTGATTGGATTCACAGGTTCTGAGCGTCTTCCAATGTTAAGCATTCCCAATACCAACAACATTTGGCATTACACTGCAAGCACATGAAGGAACAATGCCTTGGTTTCTTTCCTAGGGTGTTGCCATGCTTCCCTTGCCAGCTTAGWTCCATTTCAAGCCTGTCCTGTGCATTGGTACCTTGTAGCTATGTCATCATTTTCACCACCATCGCCCCAGTATGTGTTGGGAAACCCATTAATCTTCATGTAATGTTCTGGAGTCAGAGCAGACACGCCCCCAAAAAAGGACTTGTATGGCAGACTAAAAGAGAAAACAAACAAGCGAACATCACCCTGCAAAAAAAAAAACCCAACCAACAAAACCCAAAGCATCACTGTTGAAGGCTAATACCTGTCCTCCACAAYTAATAATGTGATCCATGTATTAATTGCATACTTGCAGACACTGTCATGGCAATGCCAAACCCCAAAACAGTAAACAGAGTGTAATTCCCACTGTGTTCCACTCCCCTCATTGTTTCCCACCAGCTTCCTCCAAAGTAGACCAATGTATTGGTTTCAAAATTTGTATCTTGGATCAGTTTAAAGTACCTGTATCCTATCACATCATATTCCACATGATTCAGTATTCTCACCCTATACATTTTTTTGTTGAAAGAAAGTCAAACAGAAACCTGCCAGTCATTTGCCAAACTGAGCTAACTGTGCAACAGGGTTCTATAGGCAAGGAAACGTTCAAGAGGATGCTTAGGTCAAGAATATAATTTTCTAGCAAAGTCTAGAAACAACTGCAAAATTAACACACAGAAAACCTCATAAAGATTGTGTCATTCACTGTTCCCACCCACACTTTCTAACAGAAAGTGAACAGATAAGAATATATCCACAGAAAGGAAATGGAGGCACTTACGTGTACTGAAACTTATCCATGGCACTGGCCATGTGCTTGGGRTAGTATTCATCACAAATGTAGAGGTTATAATCATTCTCAGGGACCAGGTCAACATCATGCAGCACAAGGCAGTCCCACTCTTCATCCTTCATGGCTTCCCGGACACCAACATTAAGCAGCTTTGCTCGGTTAAATGAACCAGTCCCTACCTGGAAAAGAAAACCTACATTTCTTCACCAAAACTACAAAGATGAGAACTGAGTTAGAATTTGTTTTAGTCAAAAAGCCTTCTTCAATTGAATGAATCAATAGTGGYTGCAAATTCCATACTCCCAACTTTGAAAATGTCACCCATCCTCTTCAGAATATTCTTGACAATTGTCAGATTTGCTGTGTCAGGGCCTATGCACTGTTGGCACTTGAAAAAGRCTGACTTTTAAGAAATCCATAAACCAATACTCAGGTGTACATCTTCACAGCAACACKTCTGCCCTGACTACTGTTTATTAAAGCTTACAAATGAGAAAAAGAGATCTTGGTCAAACAAAAAAAAGCTTCTTTGCCCTCCCAATAAACTAGTGGTTTTAACTGATGAATCCAAATGCTTCTTGCCACTGATCTTCTACAACACCAGTCCATGTCAGGTACAAAAGACTGTTTGACCTGAGCAGGTTGCCCCACAGCAGGCTCAATCCACATGTCTGTGTTTGATACAGAAAAAAAAATATCTGACTTCATTTCAGCATTTAGTCTCCAGTTTTTGCTCCGTAGCCAAATGGACAAACCACATTCAATCCTCAAAAAGAGGAAAATAAAGTGCTAATGTGGGGTGTAAATGAACTCTATATTCTACTTCCCATTGTCATTTTCTGACAAACTGTTAATGATGGGACATTTGCACTAGCTGCCCAGTGCACACCCCACCCCTCAGGCTCAGCTGGGTGTTAAATGAGATAAAGAAAAAAGAGGAAATGCTGTCAGGCAGGATAGTGATTCTTTCTCACCTGAGGGAGTGGTAACTCCCTCAGGTGAAGCAGCAGTCCCACCCATCCTGAAGGAGTGTCTCTGCTGGGTCATCAGGAACTCAATGGCACCAGCAGAACAGATAGTGGTAACGACCATCAGGGACTCCAAAAATATGGATCCAAAAATATCCTACAACTCACAGGACTACATCATTCCATTGTGAAACTCCCTGCTCTGGGGGATATACCATTTTAACCTGACTCCATATAATCTCGAGTTGGGGACTTGGGACACTACTACTGCTTGAGGGACTCACAGGAGGACCAGACCTTCACAGGACCACCACTTTCAACAGCACTGCAACCAACAGGGGCCAGGTTGTACTCTGACTTCGTGGGTTTAAGCCAATGCTTCTATGTTGCTTTTACTGTAATCTTTCTATTAAATTGTAATTCTGACCTGAAATCTTTCTCAAGGTGATTGTGTGGGGATTCATTTCTCCTGCTGGTTTACACTTTCAAACTAGCACAGCCACTTAGTGACAAATTTATCCCCCCAGGAAAAACAAAACCACAACAGAACCAATTAACGGCAGAATGATGATCTTGAGAAGTGGTATGATATTTCAATCATTAGCAGCCACGGAGATGGGACAGCACATATCTGATCTCCTCTCAGCCCAGGCACAAAACAATATTTCTACATCAGAAGAGTCACATTTATTTGTTCAAAACCTAACCCCTAACTGGTGTAGTTGAGCTTCCCACCATGCACATTTGATTTGAATCTACCTGCTGAATTAGGTAGATGGTGTAACTGAGCTGCTGGCGCTGCAGGAAAGGGTGGATATGGTAGAGAAGATGACGAAGGTATTTCTCCTGGTTCCTGTAGGCCACAAGGATGGCAGATTTGTAGCGGGCAAAGCAATGAGGTGGCCTGTAGTGGCCACCAGACTGAACAAAAGGATTTCTTTTCATGATCATYCTTTCACTAGGGAGCACCCTGAAGGAGATGGTTAATGGACCAACTGTAAAGAAAGACAGAAAAAAGAACAAGATCAGTGATGTTTCTCAGCTTTCACTCAGACCTACCAGATTAGCTGCACGTTTACTCCTTCAGTGATAAATTTCACCACTGCCTGCCTAAATTTYACCACACCGAGTGGTGCCAGGCTCAGCTCCAGGAGGACCTGAGCAGGCACCTCGAGTCCTGGCACAGCCAGCAAGTCTCACTGGGCTGCTGCACAGCTGCTTTTCCCTGGGAATGGCTGCCTTCTACATTCTTGTGTTGYTTAGCTGAGATCCTTGAATAAATGTATTCACTGAAAGAAACAGCAATGAAAATTATTCAAGATGAACAGACACATCTGCTTTTGCTACCCATTTGGAAAAATTCTCTTTCAGGAGAGATTCAAGGACAAAGATGTGCGAGTGCATATTCAGCAGGTCAGGGGAGAAATAGTTTAAAGCCTGGATGAATACAAATGCTTTAGGAAATGTCAGCTTTACCTTTAAAASCATTTCAAGTTCAATTTGATGTTATAATCACATGGCACAATAGCTGTATTTGCTGTATTATTTCATTTTATACACTGTGATAAGCAGGCAGTATTTCGAATTGTTGGGAGAAGCAATTGACAGAACTAAGAAGAAAGATGCTGTATTTTCAGGAACAGGCAAGGGTAGCAAAATAAACTATATATGATTTTTTTCTCAGCATTTCAATTTGAAATACAAAATACACTGGATATGTTCAAGAGTTTTCACCTAATTAAAAAAAGAAAATCTGCATTTTTACATGAATTTTTCCATTCTTCAGATGGAAAAATACTGACAGGTAGTAAGTGAAAAAGAATCAGCATGAACTGTCAATTACCATTTTAACACAAATCTCCTTGTTATAATATGAATAAGCAAATTCTATAATTATTTGAATGCCTGTCCTCCTGGCTAGTGAGAAAAGCYTCCAGAATCTGCAGAAGACTTGTATTTGTATAGAAATCAGTCTGTCTTAATGGTTTCCTACAACTGTGAACTTTTAAGAAAATAAAGCACTGATGCAGAACAAGATTAACATCTAATGCTTAAATGAACTAGGGAAAAACTTTCACTTAAATCATAATTAGAAGCTGACAATTTCAAATGACAGTTCTATTAAAAAATTCTTTGCAGGCCATGCTACTAAAGGCAAAATATTTTTTTGGTACCACAAGTCTGTACGGCAAGTTGTCATTGTTTTTTTTTTTTTTTTAAATAGCTATAAATAAGATTTGCTTTTCTTTCCAAGCTGATCCTTAATGCTATGGCTGTCTTAAATCAGGTTTTCAGTGTATTTTAAGTCAGACTCCCTCTTAAACCACTGAGATAAATTACTCTCTCAAAAACATTCTGATAATGAAGCCTGAGAGAGAAAGCAAATATTTAGGCCTGGTKTTTAATAGCTTTCATTTGAGCTGGAAAAGGTACTGGTGTGTTCAAAGACTAAATGAGCAGGTGAGTCCAGAATATGCTTCTTCCAGCCCTTCATATATTCAAGTCTCTCCTACAATTCTAACAAAAATGAACAAAAAAAATTGAGCCTGCCCACACCCACATCCTGTTTAACTAACAAAGAAGGAAGCAACATCCCTCCACTGGTTTTGGGGGTTTRGTTGGTTGGTTTTGGGTTRGTTGGAGGTTTTTTAGAGCAGTAACAAGACTTAAGGACTAAATTTGCCATAAGATTCCAAGTGTCCATTCATAACTCRGGAACATTTTGCTACTGAGGAAGTTGGTACACCTCACACTTCTGATGGGCAGCCCTATCCTTGAGAAGTGTCTCCTTTTCTTCCTCAAGGCACACACAAATGGCATTTCCTGTATGTCAGTCTGAACAGCCGCTGATCCCATTTCTCATGCTGTCAGAAATGTCTGGTCACTGTGAATCCCACTGCAGGGTTTTCATTTGTTGGTTTCTGTTTGTTTTTAAAARGAAAGCCTGACTTTTGMTTACCAGCAAGATTTTGCAATAGYTGACTTAAATATCACTTTTCAGTCYTTCTCCAACTATTTAAAATACAGGAGAATTGGATTTTCACTGCATTACGCTCAGCAGGAAAGCAGAGTACATTGCCATATATTTTTACCTGAAACAGAAGGGTGGTTCTTCAGAGAATCATTCTGTGGGCCATGAATCTAGGTCACATTTACAGCAAAGATTTCATGATACAATTTTCTACTTCTGTGCATACAGTTCCCTTTTCCACCTTTAACACCCCCACGTTTCAGTCCAACAATGTTATCAGCTYGTAGTTTATGCTGCTGTTTAGATTTATGAACTCACTGATTATCAGATCTTTCAAATAAAGCACCATTAACCACTGATTTGATGACAACTGGAGCTTGCTAAAGAAGTGTTAAATTCAGGGATTTCAACTATAGATCATTGCTCTAAGGAAAATGTAAGAAACAGAATTAATACCTTTTATTCTCCACAAAGACAGGTTTTGTTTTCTATAAAACAATTGGGACTTTGTATGGCAGAGTAAGATTCTGCAGCAATAATCCTTAAATTCCAGAAAAAAAATAAGATCTTAATTTGAATGTAAGCTTATGAGTGAGATAATGTGAATAGCTTCACTCCTGTTGTCTCCTTCCATACCCAAGCATACCATTCTGGAGTGTAACATTTGCATTTTCTAGGTTTTTCAAGATATCATGTTCTCCCACACTGCCTGGCTCCATACCTCAAACAAATCAGATCAGAAACTCAATCCAGAATATGCCAAGGGAAGGAAAAAAAAAGAAGGCAGTGTGACTTATATCCCCAAAACCTCTGGCTGCCCTACAGTCCTTGGCTACAAGCTACATTCTGGCTCTCATGTCTCCCTGCTGTCCAACTAACAAAAGGCTAATGCAACCTAATCCAATTAAATCCCAAATGTGAACAGAGCAGTTGCAGGCTGGACCAAAGAGGGATAAATAAAACTGCCAAAGCACAGCTTTGGAAAAGGAGGAAAAACCCATCTTAGACATACTAAAAAGCACAGAATCCCAACTGAGGAAAGGTACAGAATCAACACCCTGAARTGCCCAAGCAATTTTTTTTATGGCCTGGTTCCTAAACTCTTCCTGTGCCTGTACCATCACATGGAGGATGTTTAATGAACATGAAACTTCAGTGTGTGTYAGGACTCACAATTCCCTGTGTTGTCAGTTGGTGCCAGTGACAGCACACTCCCCCTTTCCTTTACTTTCTAGGTGACACATTTGCCTCTCAGGGATCTATTAACTTTGGCCATATCTATTCCACCTTATGAAAGTAACTCCAGGACTTCCAAAAACTCCTTGCCACATGTTTAGAGCTTGCAGGTATAATTTCCAARTCCAATCAGAATAATCAGAACTGACATAAGAAGAACAAAGAGGAGCAGTACCATGGATGAATGCTGCACTCAGTGCAGCACCACACTACATTAACAAAGACTTACTTGTATAATTCTACCACTGCTTGGGAAAAAAAAAATCATACCAACAGCTTTCATTTAAGCATCAGTTTCTAATGATAGAAAACAAGACTGCCTCAATGGCACCTGAAAATAAATCTCAGCATTAGCACTGCCACCTTTTTATTTCTCTTTAAATYCAAGAGAAGAATCTCTGGCAGCATTAGAAAATGTGGCAGGAGCTACTTAATACAACAGATGGTCCTGTTCATGAAAAGGTTATGACAGATGGGAGTGAAAGGCAGTAACTACTGTAAGAAGGGCTTGGAAAAAATCCTCCCATAGCATGAGCGAGTTATAAAAGGAGAGGTACAGACACAACTTTCAACTATTAAAGTTCTCAAGGGCCAAACCAACTTGTTCAGCATGAAGGTACCCCTTTAAACCAGAACAGAAGTAATAAAAAAAAGCCAAGTCTTCCAGCATCAAACTTCTTCCTCGTGAGAGGAAAAGATGAACTGAAAGAAAGCATCTTGCATGCCATGAGAGAAAGTCAGATTTTGAATCTAAAAGCTACTTCGTTTTGTTTAAAGAAGTACAACCCTGGCACATAAACACTGAGTTTTTCTAAAAACAAAGGAGGAAACAGGCAACTGGTCATTTGTRTAGAAACTTTAACCTTTGAGGGAACTCGAGTAATTTATTCACAATGTTTGTGAAGACACTGAATACCTGCACTGCTTTTCAAGCTGTTGGTCCCAAAAGGTTCAGTGGACAYCTCTAGATGTTAAAAAAGTACCCCTAGTCAGCAGGAGTCTAGTTCCTCTAAGGCAGAGATGATTGGCAATTATACTTTAATTCTTACTCCACAGCCCTGCAAGAACCAAGYTGCTGCAGATTCAGGAGACAGGAAATAGATGAGCTGCAAGCTGATTTACATCAAACAGTTATCAAAATGATCTACTACATATAAAAATGGAAAAAGTGCTGCACTTCATAAAAGCCCTGATGCAGAAACCATTTAAGCCATTTGGCATCCTTCCAGTTACTTTAACACATTTTAGAGTGGGCACAGTGACTTATTATCAGCTCTGAACTGGAGGCTGAGTCCTCAAGAATTGATTTGAAATCTCATTTAATAGAGTTTATGAAATTAATATTAAAAGGCATTGCTCTCTCCAATCTAATGCTTCCAAGAAACATCAGTCTCATGAGAAATGACAGCAACAACTATTCAAGACATTTATAAAGTATTTATATCTCAATTCATATGTGCTGCCCATCACATACAAAACAAAGGGCAACTCCCTCACAAAATAGCACGTTTCTCAGTTAAAAAAAAAAGCAGAACACCCAGAAGAAGTTGGCATGCAGTGATACCAGAAACAGTCATTCACTTCCTATATTTAAAGGGAAATATCACTGAATAAAATTTATTTTGTAGCAGAGATCCCATTTTTCTTAAGCTGAATCTGTACCAGTGCTACAAATTACTTGTGTTTCACCTCAATCATGGTTCATATGCTCAACTCAATTCTTTTATGAAGCAAAACTTCCACAATTACTTTGCCTCATGGTTGTTTTTTTTTCTTTTCTCCCAGCCAACTTAGTGTTTCTGTCTATGACTAACACTGTGTTTCCATTTTAGCTCCCAAGTCCTGCCTACAGGACAATCCCCTGTTCTCAGCACTCTCAGTGATGGGCAGAAGAAGAGTTCTTAAAAARATTTCACAGCTCTAAGAGCACAGATTACTGTAATTTCTCTCTGCATCTGCCTCCTCCATATACGTCACTACTTTTGCTTTTCTGATGGTTTGCAGGCAAGCCGCAGAATTGTTTGCTTCTTTTTTTTGTACACTAAAGCTGTCTCATTTGACTCTTTAGGACAGAAGATTTTCATCAGTAGTGGAGACAAATAAGGAGCAGTCATGTTTCTGCTGTGCTTTTTCAAACAAAACAACTCAGCCTGAAACAAGGAACTGTAGCTTCCCAGAACTGATGGGCTGCAGTGCACTGAGGCCATWACACCTGGTGCCTGTGCAAAAACACTCTGTGCTATCAGGATCCCAGGATCTAATAGAGCCATTTCTCAGGGATACACCCAAAGTTATCCTACAGTTCCATCATGCATATGGGGTGTATTTAATTTAACTGCAAACAACACGGGATGGAAGAAAACATCCCAAAAGAACAAGTGTTCTTTTTTTTTTCTGCATTGTTACAAAGATTGCAATCTAAGCAGGCTCATCCAAAGGGTCCCAGCAGAGTTTTCTACACTAAATAAGAAACTTGACACAAGAGCACTGGCTTCCCACAGAACTTCAATGTGAACCACAATCGGCATTTGCTCTTCATGGGCTCCTTGTGCGATGATCAGCATTCCTAGAGCAACAGGGCCACTACTAAGCGGTGGTCCAAGGCTAGCTGTACACAACATTTAAACATGCAGAAACCTGTGCAGTATGGAAAAACCTGACAAGAGTAACTTATAAGTACTCTAAGAAGGTGATGGCCCCAAACCAGCTCTAAGTGCATGCTGATAGAACTTAATCCATTCATGGCTGGAGGAGYTGAAGGAATTCACTATTGCCTGAGAAGCACCACCACTTTATTAGCAACACACTCTCTTTATAGGTTTGACTTKGGACTTAACATTTCTCAACTGTTTTAGTACTGCAACAGCTGGATGAATGCTGCTTCTTGGGTCAGCTCTAATTTGGTCCTRCTTTAAGTACAAATTAACCTGTGACCAGACCTTTAAGTCTAACAGAGAAGTTTCTAAGTCTAAAGGATTGTGTAACAATCACMGGCCAAAAGATCACCATAAAGAGCAAGGTCCCAAGCTGCATCCTCATACAAATCATACTTCAAGTCAACTTAATCAATTTATATTGAACTACAGGCTTGATATATGGCTAAAACGAAGAGCCCAGGAATTATGCTCAAAGTCAGAGGACAATATTATGCAGTTACTGAATCACTGGGACATTTTATACAGGACTGCCAAGAAAAAAAAGTATTACTAACTTGATGTTATCACCATGCACTGTTTTCACTCTTGCTCTACAATCTTGACATCTTTGTAACCAAACTCTTAATATTGGAAATTTTTTAGGTCAATAAAATACTTTTTCTCACATAAACAATACAAACAAGCTAGTTAAACACGAGAAAATTCTGTCAGTGTAAGTACAACATCAGCACACCAGTTTCAAAGTGAAAAAGTTTGAAGAAGATACAGCTTTCATTTGTGACACGTTCAGGGTTATGACACAGCAATGAGGTTCTCTCAAATCACTTTTTCACAGTGTTTGAGTGGTTCATACCTACCCAGGACTGGGGACTGCGCTGAGCAGTAGGGCATCGCGTCCTCATTGGGAGCCCGGGTGAACAAGCTGAGGTTTGTGTACACATCGTGAGGCTTCGAGTAATCCATCACCTGAGGCGACTCTAAATACCCGCGAAACACATTCGAAGGTCCACCTCGGTACAGGATCAGGATAAATATTGCTTGGAAGACAAACACAAACAGCAGGAAACAATGATTTTCCAGGCGGGAGAGGAACATAGTTTTTTAGCCCATACTCCGGGATYAGGGCGGTGAGGAGCTGAACGTTCCACGGGTTGCCGCTCCACGCTCTGGGCTACATCGCTGTGCAGACCTTCTCCGTCTTCTCCTCCTCCTCCAACTTTCTGAGGCGGCAGCGTGCTCCCCTAGCTGGGTTTCATCAGGACGYCGAGAGCCAGACCTCCTCCTCTCGGTGCGAGCTGTGCCAGGCGGGCTGCAGGAGGGAACGAGCTGAGGCCACSCCGCTCACAGCCCCGGGGCAGCGGCACGGGCTCGCTGAGGCACAGGCGCAGCACCCGCCCACCCCCGCCCGCTTTCCGGCGAGACTACAGCTCCCACAATGCAAAGCGGGGGCAGGGTGGCCCCCGGGGCTGGGCGTACTGCCGCGCGGCATGCTGGGAGATGTAGTCCGTCTCCGCTGTGGGCAAGGCGGGAGRAGGSTGGGGGTGGCTGGGGAGCTGCACTSCATGTCGTCTCCCCGGTCAACACCCGACTTCTGTCCCCACTTTCAACTGGTTATTAAACTGGTCATAGAGCGATGAACGGGGATTTAGATATTGCAATGGACTACCCAGGGAGGTTGTGGAGTCTCCATCTCTGGAGATCTGCACATGGCACTCAGCGCCATGGCCGAGTTGCTATGGTGGTGTCCAGTCATAAACTGGACTCGATCATCTCAGAGGTCTTTTCCAACCTGCTCGATTCTGTGATTCTGYGGAATGGATACACATCAGTGTCTGAAGGGAGCACAGCACCATGGCCATTGGGAGAGGCCTCCTGCCATGGCCATGCTTCCGCTAAAAATTTCAGCTTTTACGCCCCTCTCTTCTCTGTCTGATTTTGTGAAGAGATAGGGCTTAGATTGTGCTGTCAGTCATCTGTCTGCTCTCATGTGCCTGCTTTGCTTAAATGTGGCAGAGGAAAAGACATCATACAGTTATTAAATTCCTACGAGGCTTAAAAGAAGAGTTGGCGTCAGCCGCATTTGCACCGGGGAGAAATTAAAGGTTAAAAAGTGAAAAGGAAATCTGTACCTGTGAGAAGGAGTAGACTCCCTGAACTCAATATCCTGCTCCAAGGCATGGCCACTGCCCGTGCACCCAGCCTGTGTGTGCTGTCCCAGACCAGCACTGAGCACTGGGACAGGCTGCCAAGACAGACTGTAAGTCTTTTTCCCTGGAGATATTCAAAAGYTGTCTGGACACAGTCCTGAGTAACRTGCTCTAGGGGACCCTGCTTTRGCAGRAGKGTTGGACCAGATGATTTCCAGTGGTCCCTTCCAATCGTATCTGTTCTGTGATTCGTGAAGCATGTGCTGCTGTTTGTCTTCCTAATGGGGTGACATGGGAAAAAGATGGGGAGAGAGAGTGATATCACTTTTATGAGGAGCTGGGAGTACTCTTGCTTCAGAATTTGAGTGAGATGTATGGGACACTTCTGTGGGAAGCTTCATYTCAGTCATTCTCCTGCACAGAACAACCATTATTCAATTTAAGTGGATTGCTTCAGGCCTGGATGCAAATTGTCATCATTTCGCACTTAATTTTACCTTAATTGGGTTTTTAAATAAAAAAAAAATGTAGAGAACATTTGTTTTCCCCAGGCAAAGTTTTGCTTTACTGAAACCCACCCAATGCTGCTGCTGCAAAGGTTGCTTTTTTTTTTTTGTMCAGCACAATAAGTCTCTACTGTTTACATTCTCCTTGTGTCATTCCCTCTACAATCACAGCAAACCCACCCTGCTTGCCTTGCCCTCCATAAAACAAAGCAACACTCRCTGTTCTGCTGATAGCTCCAACAAATACAATGCCAAGGACAGGAAAGAATTAATCTCTGCATCAGCCATGACACAAAGAAAGGAACCAAGATTTTCGTGGCATGATTTGGGGTTGCAGACAGCAATTGTTTTAGGGCCAGTGGTGCTATGTTTAACTTGCAACCCTTGGGTCACAGTAGGAAATCTCAATGTAGGAACAATTTGGACAAAGCATGTCTGTCTCTTATCTGTCTTGGAGAAGGGAGAAGCTGGACCCACTAGAGCTGTCCCATAGCAGTGGCACTGCTAACTTCCTTGCAGTCAGGGCTTAGTTGTAAAAACTTTCACCCTGTGCCAGTTCTTGGGCAGAGGAAGCAGGTCAGATGGAAAGGCACAGCCTACCCCAATCTGTATTTTCACCTGTGTGTATATTTGTTCTCCTGACTGGAAAACTAAATACAGCTAGGCAGATCAGCTGTCTGCAGGGGAGCCAGCCAGCACATACAGGCCTTGGAGAGCTGAATCTTCAGGAATGTCTCCCTCAGGAGCCTTCCAAAGCAGCTGCCATTCTTCTCCTTCCCCTTCAACCATCAGCACTGAAATGAGTGGATCATAAACTCACCATGAGCCTTTTCCTCACCAGACAGCAAGCAAGTCAGGATCASAGAGCAAAGCACAGGTCAGAACTTCATGGTGCCAGCAGGTCTGAGCCTTTTCAAGGTCACAGTGCCCCTGTTTTAAACAGAGCTGTGGAAACTAGGGTGTGTTTTGAATTAAAAATGAATCGGATTGCTTAAATGCAAAAAAAAAAAAAAAAGTAACTGTCTCCACTGAAGCATGGAAGGGAGGTGGCAGGCATTTTAGCAACCTCTGTGCAGAGATTTATTGAGGGCAGTGATGGAGGAAAACAATGTGAGACTGGATCTGTAAGAAACAGGCACTGAAGTGACTTCACAGTCAAAGGTCTGCCTTTCTCATTTTCACACAACTCCCTGGGAAATTAAATTGAATTCATATACCAAAAAAAAACCCCAAAAATCCTAAACCAAACCAAACAGCATCTTCAACAGAGCTTGAAATTAAGTTTGYGCAAGAGCCTCTGGATTGTCCCAGGGGAGGGGGCTTTCCCTCCCTCCAAGTGCAGTTTCACCTCCAATCAGGCCTGAATGTGATGAGAGACAGAGACAAGTGCCTCAGTCTGTTTAATAAGATTCATTCTCGCCTGCTCTTTTTTTTTCCCGTTCTCCTCCATGCCCTGTCTCCTGGGGGCTGCACTAGATCCCTGTTGAAAGTGCAGCAAGGTGTCTTTGGGAAGCTTTGCTTTGAAAATTCAGGGCCTGAGGAGGGGAGGAACAGCTGTTGTAACAGAGTGATACCAGGCTGGGTGCTCATAAAGTACTGGTCCATGTGCCTCACCCACTGCCCTCCCAGTCCCCAGGGTTTCCATTAAGGGAAGAGGAAGGTRGCATTAATCCTTCTACAGGTGGATGCTTTCAGCCACTACAGCCAAGTAGAGCAGTCCCTTATTTTTGGGGAGTGAGGTGGTTTTAAACCATGATGCTGTGTTTTCTAGTGAGGTGGATGTTTCAGGTACTTTGGCCACAGCAGTTCTCTCTCAGCCTTTTGCAGGATCTTGGCTTGTACACTTCACATTGTTCTTCTAGCAACATCTTTGCAAATGTGATTTTTTTATTACACAGATATGATGTTGGCTTGTATTCTAGTGTGCTAAATTTTCTGCAAGACTTCCTCCAAAGAGTTTTAAAACTGCTTCCATGTTTCTGGGAGGGGGGTGCCCTGTTATTAACTCTAGATAGCTGATGTTGTGTAACTTGGACAAGTGATAGAGTAAATTAGGGAGAGCGTTAGAAACAGGACCTGGATGTCCAAGCTTCTCCCAGGATTGTGRAACAGCCAACAGTGGGCTCCTGGCAAATAAACATTTCACTAAGACAGCTTGTGGCATTCTTCCCCTTGGGATGGAGAATTGCCTGTCTGCCCTATGCTTTCACCACCACTCACTCACCTCTGAGTTAGATCAGCACTTTTGCAGAGCAATCTCAGTAGGGTTGGATGGGCACCATGTCTGAAATGACAGCTAGAAATGCCATGAGACTCTGTAGTTAAATTATATTCTCCTGTCTCCTAATCCAGTGCCTTTATCTCCATAATGCAGGCACCAGTCACAGGGACCTGCAATGTATTTGCTTGATTTACTCTTGTAATATTTTGGTCAGATGAAGAGTAAAATGAGTAGCCTTGAAATGAGAACAATTAAAATGGATACTGTTTCCATTATAGATCCCTCTGTGTTTTCCTGGAAAAGGAGTAAGCACTTAGGCTGCAAACAAGACAATGCAATGTCATACTATTCACATAATATTTAATAATGCTCTAGTACCATTCAATATAAATAAATAACCATTAAAAAGTACTTTCTCAACATTCTCTTTTGTTCATCAACAGTATTTTCTGCAACAGGAAAGGTTAGTAATATTCATTGGTTGGTGAGTTGGATGAATCTCAGAGAACATGAATATCAGGTATTAATATGATAGTAAAAATCAGGCGCTCGGRTGCCTTCTCTGTTTTAAATACTTCAGGCTTGACCTGCACTTCCCTCCTTCTTGCACTCACTTCCCCTGACACCTGTAACTCTGACAGCTGCTTCTCTTCTGGGCTGTCCCACCCAGCTCTGCTGGTGAGCAAACATCTTGACTAGTGATGCCTGTTACTCACCCACCCTTAATTTACACACCTTGGCCAGCAGCAGTCCTTGCTCTCCTCAKGTAAGAGTATTTGTGCTGAACAGGTCCATATGTCTGCTAGCCTGGAATATCAGCTGCATACATTCATGCTGTCCATACAAGGTCTCAGTTCTGCACTATGCAGTGACTGAYACAGGGCCAGGCTGATGCAAGAATGGTACAATAGGGCTGGTCTTGAGAGCCAACTCTGACCAAGACTCAACTGACAGCGTAGTACATACAGAAAGAGTAGTTTTTCTTTCTTATAAGAATGTAAAGAGAACAACTCTCTAAAAACATGTGTGTGGTGGGATCTGTTGCAATGGGAATAGATCCTTGCTACAAACACTCACTGACAGAGCCTAAACCCTATGTAGGACGTGTGTGAGATTAAAGGCCAGAGAATTAATCACCACATCTCCTCCTGTTCATACAGGCAGAACCTTGCCCATCTCAGAGGAGAAAATGGAGGATCATAAATCAACTCCTTTATTCCCTCGCTCTTGCTCCTTCATTGAAACCACAAAGGAAGAGACTTGATCTTGGGTTGATGCTGGGTGGAAGCACTGAACCCACCTGCCTGGTGACATGATGGGCTCACAATGCCCACTGGAGTGCAAGCCCTGCTACCTTCTGCWGAGGGCAGGACAGAAAGCTCTGACAAACGCAGAGTGAAAAGCATTCTGTGGATGCTGGGCTTCCTTCATTCTGCCAGTGTCCATGTACCAGACCCTTGCTCTGTAAGGTCCAGAGAAGACACTGTTTTCTCAGCCTATTCAGTATTTTCCTCATGCTGAGACAATTTGGCAGGGTAGCCCTGTACTGCTGGTATGTTCATCCAGACAGACCTTGGCCTTAGCCTCAGTAAATGCAGTYTCCATTTCTTTAACCCATGCCTATTCTTTGATTTCTCCTGTCTCTTTCTCTGAGAGGAGGCATSCACCCCCCTTGCCCCTCCCTTACTTTGGCCCTCTCCTATAGCAGGATGTGTAGCTGCTCCTTCTCCACTGAGGGAATATGGACCAACTCCCCCTCTCAGATACCCTTTAAAGAGCCCCCTTCATGGAGGCTTCCTGCGATCCCTTGGGGACTGTCTGCTGAGTGAGGCAGTCCTTTGCTCATGTTTTTACCTCACTGTGTTTGCTTGGGAGCCAGAAACTTAGTGCCACCCACGTCTGTTGCATAAAGGAACTGTGATTTCCTTCGCTGTACTGCCCCCCTTGCTGTGTTTCTGATTATTTTGCCAGTTTAAGATACCATTGTAAAGAAACCCCAGGGAGCACAGAACATAYGACATTCATCGGTGAACACCAAGCTCTGCTGTTCTGAGGCAAGGGGGGAAATATTCTTTCTTCATGRATATGTCATGTGACCTAAGCTAAAACCCAAAACTAAACAAGGAATAGGCAGAGAAGAATTCTAGTATAAATAAATCAACAAATAAATAAGTTTCCTGCTAGCCCAGAATTTCTTGGGCAAGGGATGACTCAGCTGCTTATAACTTTCTCCCAGCTGTGAAATCCTTGATGTGTTTTGAATGCCTAAGGCCTTGTTTCTCATGGTTTGAGTGAAGAAGGTTTYAAAGATATGCTCAGAGGGGTTTCTGGGTCATTCAGGGAATCTTCCTGGAAAAGTCACAGCGACACCACTCCCCACGCACACATATGGTACCAACACTTGTGCTTTTAATCCAGTGCATCCTTCCTTCGATCCTCATTTGCACCTCCTGTTTTGTAGGCTGCCTCCCACCTGGCTGTCTTCCTGTTTTATTGAGGGAAAGGGAAACCCTTCCACATGACACTGACTCCTCTCTCTTCACACACTTCTTTCAGCCAAGTTCAGCTGGAAAACCCTGCCACATTTGTTATTTCAGTTGTGATTTACGTGCTCAAGATAGGCTTCCCGATGGTGTCTCCACATTCCTTGAGGTTCTCACACCAGATGAGTGCAGGCTGAGGGTTCCTCTTCTCTGAGCAGTTGTCACCCACCTCCCTCTCAGAGAGTTGTCTTCCTCTCTGGAGGTCTAGGAAGCAAGTCCATGCACATGATTTGAGGCTACTGAAGCAGGCTTCCAGGCCTTGAAAATGTTCAAGTCCACCTATCTTTGCCCTATCTGGTCTCTGCAGCAAGACATGGAGGCACAGCCTTTGAGGTACAATACCTGCCATGTCTCCCTGAGCAGGAGAGGAACTTCATCCAGAGGGGTCTGTGCCTGGGGATATTGGATGGTGTTTTCCAAAACAACCTTAAGTGGGAGCAATTCAAGATCTGAGCTGAGACATCGGCACCAGATCCCTTCTGAACTCCCAAACCCTAAATTAGGTTCCTCAGCACAGCTTCCTCTCCAATACTGAAGGCTGAACTGTGTACATATCTGAGTGCATCCCTCAGAGGGAGAGATTCTCATGCTAGCTTTGCTTTAAAGCTGTTCTGAGAGCACACTAGCCGCAGGCCAACAAGTCCATGTTTGTGCTTTAGTGACACCTCCTGTCCTTGAACTACTGCCGCTTGCAGCTGCTGCACTGATGCTCAGGTTTCACAACATGCCAGGACAGATCTTTGGAGGCACCAGCACCCATCCTGGATTTGAGCCTCTGTGCTGGCACAGCTGAGAATGAAGATCACATCGAATACGTTTTGACGAATGGTTAAAAGTACAGGGCCCAGTGGGGAAGGGAAGCACTCCTCTCCTAGGTGGGGACGATCTCAGGGCACCACATCAGCTCTGTCCCTCCTTATTACCACCTCTTTGGGCAGTGGGAGCTGTTTGGAGTGGTGACATTTGGGAGTGTTTATCATCCTCCAGCAGTGGAGCAAAGCGCTGGGCAGGACAGGCAGGGTGCACAGCTGCTGTGGCTGCTGCTGAACTTCAGGAACAATCACAGCCCTCTGCCTCTGTCAAAACAAGCACAAGATGAGGTAAGAAAGTGTAAATACAACATCCAGTGTAACAGGGCTATACCTGGCTCAAGCAAACACCTTGCAAGCATCAGTAAACAGGTTCCTCAACCACACCATGCATGGCTTTGGGCTGGGATATGGCTGAAGAGCTGCTTGTTCTACCTAGAGTCTTAGCTAGGAGATTTTATTTACGAATTAGATAAAGTTTTTGACAGTTCTTTTTTTTGTCTGCACTTAAAGTCTTTAACTTCTTTGATATTTTTTTTTAAAAAAAGAGTAGGAGGATAAGATCTGAGGATCTCTATTCAATCTGTCTGGAAGCTCTGAAATGCAGATGAACCTTCTCTGTTTCCAAATTTCACAAGGCAGCAGGAGTCCTATGCTAACCTAAGCACATTCTTCTCTTTCRGATGCCTGTAAATGAAAGTTAGCAATAAGAATAGATATTTTTTATAACATCAGTCTTCTGTGATAGTTTTCAGGACTTTAATAAAGAAAAATATGAGGTGAAATTAATTTCCATCTCCTGTTCTCAGAAGCCAAAGCCTGTGGTCTGAGGGTGTTTCAATACAGTCAGCAGGGGTGTATGCTGTGATAGCTTTTGGCTGCTCTGTGGCAAGCAGCCATGCAAGTCATCCAACTAGAGACTAGGAGAGTACCAAATCCTGCACCAAGCAATGTCTGCCTGACTCACATCTGCAGGATTTAAAGGGAAGGAGGGCTCTGGGAGGTGTTGGACTTAACTAGATTGATCTTATCCACAAGGAGGACTAATTGGCAGGAGGAAAAGATTGCAACATTCTTCCTATTGTGTTTAAGACCGGAAGATCCTCAGGGGAGTAATTTTGCCTCTTTATTTTTCTCAGCACTGGCTTATCTGGATCATGTCTATCAAGGTTCTGAAGCTCAGCAGCCTTCACAGTAAGTGCCTCCAAAACACTGTAACAGCAATCTCAATTTAAAATTTTAAGAGAGGCAATCTAACGATTTTGCTTGATTGCCCTTGACTGTCAAGCCATTTACCTTGCATGTGTCTCCTGGAATAGTTGCCACCCATCAACCTGGTGGATCAGACCATCTGCCCCACATGACAGACAGCGGTGCACAAGGGATTGTGGTCAAATTCACTGCTAATGCAAGTGCAAAGATCCTTYAAAATCTGCAAGGCTAATGCAGTCAAAAGTCTGCTTGAAACCATTGGAGAGGGTGGCTTGGATAAATGTGCAAGTCCTGCTAGTGAATCAGTGGCAGTGTCTTGATCTTTTAGACTGGTTACTTTCCCACAACAAATGATTCCTGGGGATCTATAGTTGGTGCATTGCATTTCTTATGGAGGATGGCTGAGTGCTTGGCCAGGGAGARAGGTAAGGACAAAAGTGCCCATCCATAAATGGCACTTTTGTGAAAACATCACATCTGCATTCTGCATCTCCAGTGAAGCAGTCAGGCCTTCTTCTGGTAAGCAGGAGGTATCTAATCTATCTGAGTTTTTATAAGCCTGCTCATCCTTTACAGAGTGAGTGATYTGTCCAGACCAGTTAACTGGACTCTGAGTTCTTATGAGCTGASTTTGGGCAATCATAGCTTTAGGCTACTGCAGACTCTGCAAAATGCTGCTTGTGAATCTCACAAAAGCACTGGTGAGGAGCTGCTGCCTAAACACACATATCTTGCATCATTTATGGGTTTCTAGGATATCAGAATTATTAATAAAAAGCTGTCAGAAATGGTGCAGGGTTTGTGTCCCATAGGAGAACCAGGTAGACTACCCAGGGTCCCTTATGGTGGCATCAGGTGTCTGTGTTTAGGAACTGACTCCTGTCCCTTCCATCTGCTGCTGGGTATGCAGGCACCAGGACTACTTTGCACTATTTGTGTGGCTGTCACTAAGAGATGATGAGGTGCTGTGGAAAYGCTGAGTGCAGCCACTAGTGATGCACACAGGAGATCAGTGCAGGAGTTGAAATACTCATGACTGCCTGTAGAAAAGCTGTCAGTTTTATTTCCACTGGTAGAGCTGAGCTGAGATGTATATTGGGGTCAAAACTAAAAGCAGTCCTGGAATATCTTCCAAAGTAGGACTAAATCATTCAGCATCCTGTGTCCTGACACAGATATGAGTCATTTCAGAAAGAGCTGGGTACTCTGAAACTGGGATACTTCTTTCCTTTTGCGACTTTTGGGATAGGAATCTGCCATTGAGATCAGGGGGCATGGCATCTGGTAGAGGAGGTCATAGCCCCTCTGAAGCCTGTTCATCATTAACCTCTTTCTAAGAACATATCAGTGATCTCTGAATACACCCCTGCTGTCACCKTGGTGGTTGTCATAATCCCCCATCCTGCTGCTGTACCTGTGTCWGTGAACTGCAAAGGCATTTCCTAGTGCCTTCACTATTTCTCCTCAGCAGCAGATATATTCCTAGCTCTGGTAGCATTGGTACCAAGCACCTCAAACTGAGAGTCTGTGTAGGTTGTGCTTTGCCTATTCCTGTTTTGAGGTGCTCTRAGCATTCCCTCAGCCTTTCCCTGCTGCACCCACACCACAGCTGCTCATGCAGGATAAAGCTGAAGGCAGATTTTATCCCAAGGCTGCTGGGACAAAAGGTTTCCTGAAGGAGTGAGATCTTGTTCCATGCTGTAGGACAACTCCCATACCAAAGAGAATTTGGAGCAGGATGAGAGTTCAGGGGCAAGGAATTTGGCTTGTCATTAATACTGAATGAAACTGGGGCATTCTGCTGMCACTTTTCTCTCTGTCAGGCAAAACTCCCACGTGACCTGCAAGGAGGCTTGAATGATTAAGAAATACAGACCATACATGGATAAAGAAGAGAATCTACTTGTCCAGCAAGTGGCATGATGAATTACTGGAGCAGTCACTTATGCAGTTTTTGAGGAAATAATAGCATAAATAAGGAAAGAGGTACAGATTATTTGCCTTGCTAGAAACAATAAAGACAAAGATACTCACACCCTGGAGCTGGCTCTTTGCTCACACCTCTACTCTGGGATCTGTAAACCCACGCTTGCCTTCATTAACCAAAGTGGGCCTCTCAGTTCTTGTGTGCCAGACCAACACCTAGAAGGGATCACAAAGAGTTCAGCTGTTCCGAATGCCATGGAAAAAACACAACACTGCATCCATTGGGTGGGATCATCATAAACGTGAGGCTCACAACTGTTTGAAGTGTGTAATTCAAAGGGGTTGATACCGAGAGACACCTCACAGTCACATGAAACAGTGACAASGAGGAAGGATCATTCTAGACCAGAATTCCAGCCTCAACCCTCTGCCAATCCTCCTGGATTTTAGAGAAGCAATCTGGGCACAGACTGTACATCTGAGGCTCTTCATTAACACAGAATGCATAGCATTGCTCCTCAGCTCTCTCTGAGCTTCCTGTCTGTGAAGAATTTAGCAGGCTTTGTCCATCYGTCTGTCTCAGCATCATTTGGCACTGACATGTGCCAGCACAGGGCAGGCACACTGCAAGGTGGAGGAGWGTGGCAGGAGGCTGTAAAAGCATCCACAACCCATCAAGGAGACTGTATCTTCGAGATTTCTTGTCCCACTCACCTTTGTGCAGTTGGCTGCTTTGGGCTCCAGCCCATCCATAGTCACTAGATCCTTCAGCAGACTGGTTTCCTGGTAGCCTCCTTTAACTCCCTCCAGCTTGAAACTSGCATGAGGCTTCTCCAAAATCAACTTGATGCTGATAGCAAATCCAGCCATGTCAATAGCAAAGGGACGATTAGGGTCAAAGACGGTTTTCCAGCCCACCACCTTCCCTGCTGGGCTCACTTTTGGGGATTCATATCGCAGCCCCCCGACGAAAGCCACTGGCCAGACTGACACYCTCCTTGTGTAGCGCATCTGTGTGCCACAAAGAGACAGTGCTGTGAGAATTCAACCCCAYCACATTTGTCCCAACCCATTAATGCACCACATTCTGCTTTCACTGGCACCTGTCCTCCCCCGTTGACTTCCTACACAATCACATTGCTCTAAGCAGCACAAGCTCCAGTTCACCTGTGCTGCTGCTTGAAGAGCTACAGCTTCCACAGCCAAGAGGCAAATTTTTGGCATGTTATTGTCTGAATACCAAACTCACAGCTTCTCCATGCTCACATCCAGTCCCTCAGAAGAATGAAAATCTCTGTTTTTCTCATTGCATTTGAACTTTAATCTTYTTGTTATGGTAGAATTTTATCATTTTCGTAAATGCCAAATACTACTTGACCAGGCCTCTAGCTCTGTATTATCAGCTCCACTCACTTCAGCTTCACACTCATGCAAGTAATCTCCCTCTCTGACTGATTCATCTTTGTCCTCATCTATTGCAATTTCTCCCTTTCTCCCCCCTCCTCCTGCCTTGTTTTTCCATCCATGGCTACTGCCTAAAAGTGTGGGAGCTTATTGAAATTACCAGAAAGGACCTGGAAAGAAGTAAGAAAGGATGACCCTAACAAAGACTTAACAATTCTGAAGATTGGAAATATGTTCTGACGCATAATTCTGCTCTTCAAGTGGCTTAGTACAGTTTGGTTTAAATTGGTGACAAGGGAGTTTTCTGGATTTTCTCAAGTTTACAATAGGCTTGGCATCTCACAAAAGCCAGTTTCCCAGCAGAAGTCTGGGCAAGCTTCTGTGGTCCCAGAAGCACAGCCCTGTTGTGGTGGCTGGAAATTGGAGAACAGAAGGGCAGCCAAGGAGTAAAGGTGGATAGAAAGTCAGACAACTTTTCTGTCATCCCCTACCTGTCACACCCCTACAATAGTGCAGAAGTTTGTCTTTGGTGCTTATTTAAATTAGGCCAGCTCTCCCTGAGGAGAGGTATGAATTMTTAGGGTCCCTGGCAAGAGGAACTCTAGCTGGTGCAATGGTGTGTGAGTGGCTGTTCCCATCTCCAGTCTRTAGCATGCCAGATGTGTTCTTTGCTCTTTCAGCCCTTTATAGGACTGGCTACTGAATTTGCATAGCTGTGGATTTGCATCTGCCCTATACCCAGCTGCCACTGCATGCAGATTGGCTGAGGTCTTTGAAAGTGCAACTGGGCTTAAGAGTCTGTGCAGCTCTATCCTGCTTTTCCCATGTAATATTATGTCTCTTACCTCCTCAAAGAGCTCCAGGCTGTARGTGTTATCATCATCAGCAAAATAGACTACACCTTCTGGTGGTGCAGTGTTGCTGAAGCTGTCCCTCAGCCAGTGCAGCCCCAGGTTCCTCTGTAGTGTCCCCCTCGGGGTGTGGGATGGGATCCAGGACAGACCCAGCTTCAGGCTCTTGGGTGTCTCCACGTTGAGGTGGGTGAAGTTGAGCCCAGCCTTCTCCAGCAGGTTGGATACAAGGTTGGTTCTCCGTGGAGAGTCCTCCACCACCACCCAGTGCAGGTTCTGTACGTGCAGGAAGGTGTTGGCCAGACGGGTCAGCTCAGCTTTCTGCACCGGCCGGGTGTAGGTAGGGGTGATAACAAAGATGGTGGGCAGGGTGTCTGACCATGGGGGAGGTCTGGAGTACACATAATTCTGGATGATTTTAGGTGTTGCCCCTAAGCTTTGCTGCTGCCGAGTGCATGATGGGAAGCCTTCTTCTCTCAGTGCAGAYGTGCCATTAAGGAGAGCTTTAGAGGTCACGTTCTCATCTGTCTCTTCTGGGGCAAAAGAAAAGAAGGAAAAAAAGAGGAAGAAAAAGAAGATGTCAGAGGACTAGTAACTGCCAGGCTGCCTCCTGTCCAGGGAGGGACATATCCATCTGGAGTCAGTGCTTAGCACAATTGCATCTTCTCCCCAAAGCCTAAGGTGCATGTTTAATGTGCTCTTAAGAATGGTTTATATTTCTGCTGTTGGCAAACCCCGAGGAGGCCTTCAGGCAAGCTTGTCTTTGTTTAACCCATCCTGTGAGAGAGCATATCCTGCTGAGGTTTGCACGAGTGTTCATCATAACCACCTGAACACTGACAGCAAAACTTTTGTACTTACTTCTCAGCAGGCTGAGGTAGTGGGTGGTTGGGTACTGGTGCCACAAGGTTAGGAGAAGAGCCCATGGCAAGGCAATCAGGAGCGTGGTAAGAAGATTACGTCTCCTCAGCATGCTGCAGGGAGCTTCCAATGCCCAGGCATCTCTCTACCTTTCCGAAAAAAAAAGAATAAGGCCTCTGAAATATCAGTCACCACAAAAGCATGGAGGCATGATAAATGTTTGACCCTGATCCAGCTAAGTGTTGTCTACATTAACTCTTCTGCAGTGTTAATTCCTCCTTATGTGGATGCATTGAGGCAATCAGGCGTGCATGCTATCARTCACCTACTGAGTGTTCCACAAAATCCCTGCCTTGGTCATTCCACAGTGCTGGTGATGCCTRCTGAACGTTTAGTTATCCCACCTCCCTTTCTGCTTCTGGTTCCCATTGTTTGGCCATTGCAGCATTTAGTTTAAAACACAGACTTTGAAGTATCCACCAGGCCCTACCAGGTCTTCTTGCACTCCTAGGCTGAAGGCATTTTGARGGAAGAGAGTTATTGCATCATGCTTATACAAAAAAACAGAAAGGAGGTTCAAATTGGTTGACTCTGAATTCCTGCTCTGCCAGGGATTTTTAAGTGTACCAAAGGCCGGTTGTCTAAAACCAAGGCCCTCCAAGGGATGGACACAGGCACACTTTGTTCAGAGGCAACTCCTTGGCCAGGATTTGGGTTCAGCAGCTCCTCACCTGTCCAGAGGGGAAGGATTGCYTTGCTTCAGCCTCAAAGCATTGTGTGAGAAGAAACATGACAATTGGTCTAAAAGGGTGCTGCAGTGACAGCAACCACAAAGTACTCCTGAAAGATATTAGGAGATGCTATTCTAAATTCATCCTCTGGGACCTTCTTGGAATCTGTCTTTAATTGTTTCTCTGACGTTTTACCTTGGTGTCCTGAAAAAACAAGGATTATGCAATTGCAGGGCTTATGAGTGCCCTACCATCGATAACTGGCAATCCTATTTCAGCCAAAACTGAGTCTCAGCAAGACCTCTGGTGGGCAGCTGTGTGTTCATAAGCCCTATCAAAGAAATTCCTGCAACACAAGTTCATTCCTTGTTGGACACCAGTGGTACCATGCTGGAGCAATCCCTTAGGGAAACGAATTTCCAGTGAGTGCTCCCCAAACCAGCCACTAATGGTGATAATATCTAATGTTTCTCACCTCCTCTCTCAGGAAACACCATGGTGCTCCTTTCACTACTTTCAAACTATAAAATACTGATGAAGAAGTGGACCAAAGAGCCTGTGTGGCCAGGGGCACATGGGAGTGTTTTGGTGATGTGAGCAGGAGCCTTGTGCAGCAAACGTGCTGGCTCTGCTTAACTTCATTGCTTTTTGATGACTGGGTTTGGGGCAGGTACAAGAGTGTCCTTCAGGCTTTAGTGCCAAAGGCATAGGTGTGTGGTARACTACAGATCCAAGCTGGACACAAKGCAGGATGGTGTTACCTACRCCAGGGACTGCTTTCCCTRCAGRAAATCCTTYCTCTTACCGGTGTAGCAGCACAGWGTMAAGCTTCCCATCACTCATGGCTGTGAGAACTGACAGAGCCACAAAAAAAAAATCCAAGGATTGCTAGTAACAACAGCAGATCCACCCAGGACCTGGCTCAGGGTCATCACAGTTTCTTGCTTCCTCTAGTATGCTTGCAGTTTCAAATGTCCCTGCTCTGGGTAGTAACAAATGTTACTAGAGTCAGGCTTCTTCCATTTAATAAAAGGCCTTAATTATACAGACACACATTATACAGCTTCCATGCAGCAGACCTGCTACTGCTACAAACTCAAGTCACTTCTGGAGGGAAGGAGAGGAGGAGGCAGCRGTGGCAGCTGCGTTACCARGAGAGCACAGRKGAGAGGGGATCAGAGTTAGGAGAAATTTTATTGAATTCCCTTTCTAGTTCTTTCTCCTCCTCCYCCTTCCAGCCAGCCCTGTTCATGCTTCCCGAGCACTGCAAAYGAGTGGAGATGCTGTCTGTGTGCACAACTCCCCTGGTGCTCTGTGCTCATTTATTTATTTCTACATGCACCTTCTCTCTATTGCTTTTCCAAAGAAAGCAAGGCTGAAGAAGTTTAACCCTGCATAAAGCCCCAGGTAATTTGTGAACCTCACAGAGGAGCTGACTTTAACCCCGTTTCAAAAAAATCTCTCTTGGAATACTTTATTTTCTCTTTAAAATGTTGCTTTGTCTCCCCCACTGTCTCCCCCTACATCCATCACGCRTACTCTTTGTTGCTTTACATCTTTCACCTGCTTTTTCTCAGTGCTTCAGAGTCTCTTTTCTTCCCTGTTTCCAGGACTACAGGAATCCCCTGRTTTACTAATAATTTTAGCCTTTATCTTCTGTCCTTACCCACACAAAGGCCCTTTGCATTCTCTTAATGTCCACCGCGCATGGATATTTCCCACAAAGTGGTCCATTAAAGCATCAGTCCATCCTTTTGAAAAGGCAGCATCAAAATCCAGTCACATATCAATGCCTCTGGGTAGCTGCTGATGGCCCCAGTGGGGCTTGCAGAGGTTTACTGCACATATTTTTACCTACTTTTTATAATTAAAAACAAAGTCTCCTAAGTGGCTCGGATTAATTGCATGCCTGCTGGCAAACATTACTGTGTGTATTCTTGGCACAACCAGCTACCTTCCTTCTGCCTTTAACCCCTTTCAGAGTAGATCCTATTAAATGAGATTCAAGATCAGAAGAAAATTTTGTGATCATCTAAACCCATCTCCTGCGATCATCTGGTAATTCCTGGGTTTAAGCTGTAGAGGGCAGGGACTATCTCTTAATGTGCTTGTACAGTCCRGCACTGATCCCAACGGGAGCCTTTGGATGTGATCGCAATACAAATATTATTGATTGTACTCTCTTGCTGGCTCTTCTCCTCCCTTTCTATTTCCCCTGTCCTGCCTGTTCTCCGTTCTTTTTCCTTTTCTTTTTTTTTCCCCTAGTGCCTCCTGCAGCCCTTGTTTGTGTTACACACCCTTAACAACATTAGCTGAATGTTTGATGGATGCCTTCAATATGCTGCCTGTAGCCTTCTTGAGCTGTTTTCCAATTACACATCCCTCTTCTTAATTTCATCCATCAATCTTCTGTTCTCCATTAAAAAATAAACAAACACACAGAGCACAAAGCTGAGCTGATAGGGACAAAAAACCAAAAAACCCACACACAGCACAGAGCTGATAGGGACAAAATGTTTCTCGTACTACTCAGACTTCATGCTGCTTTGTCAGACTCCTCAGCTCCTGGGACAAAACACCATTTGGTCTCCATTTAAGCTCACGTGCTGATGCAGGGGGCATTATTCTGAAAGGATTGAGGAGAAGACAATGAAAGAASCACATGGAGGAAGAGCTAGATTGCCCAGAATGATGCTGAAGAGAAGCAAGATCTGGCTGAGCCTCAGACCATTGCATGTGACCGATCCCTTCATCTGTTGTTGACTAATTACCAACAGGGTACAATTTGTTACAGGCAGGATGATGAGAGAAGGACAAGGATTCCAGGCTGGAAAATGCCCTGGGCAGTGACTTTCTACCTGAGCTGCAGAGTGTTTGAAAGGACATGCTGGGTGAATGGGAGAAAGGTGAAGATTAGGAAGAGATGCAGCTGACTGGGGATTACAAAGCTAACACATTCCAATGCCTACAATTTTCCTACAGCCATATTGAAAAGCTGCTCAATTTACATCCTCTTTGATAACTCAGAAATGGTTAGGATCACATGGGCTTTGGTAGTTCYCTTCTGAGGTTTTGGTTCTGCCCTCTGCCTGCCTAAACCAGAATGTAAGCCACAGCTTTTGAAAAATTTGCTCTGCAAGGAAAGTGATTTTCCTCTGGTGATGAACCTCTGGTTCAGGACAGCTGGCCTGTCTGAGCCAGGCTTACAAGACTCTGAATGCTGGACCATCCCCAGGCCAGGGACTGTACTGGTCTAGCTGGACATACAGGCTCTAAAGATCCTTACYTCCCCAGAGGAACAAATTTCATGGTTCAAACTGTCCCTTGGGAACATCCCATCATTCAGTGTAATGATTTTCTAGGCARGCACCCAAAGCAAACTACTCTCAGCTAACAGAACTAAAAGAAACACTCCCTAATCTTGGTTTGAGCCCTGTTTGCAAGCCTACCATTCTGTGTGTRCCCTGGGAGGAGACAGATGTGGACAGGGCTGGAGCAGGGCTGCAGGTAGCTGCAGATRACTCTTAATTTCACTCACAAAGCTGTCAGCAGGGATTTTGGTTTGTTTTGCCTGCATTTTGCTGCCTTTCTCCACCATCCCCTAGCCACCTTGAGGAAGTCCGTGCAGATTTCATGAGTTCCCCAACTCCCGGTGCGGGAGATGCGATGCTGAAGGCAGAGCAGGGAGCTTTCAATTATTGATGAGAGCGACCTCTCTTTAAACAAGGAATGCATAATTCATGGCAGCGCCGGTATTTGTGGTGAGCAGCACCGGCTCAGTCTCTGCCTTGCTGAAATGCACAGGAAGCCGCTGTCCCCTCTCCCCGTTCCCTGAGGCCCATCAGAGCCTTCAGCTGAAACTACAATAGTGCTAAAAATTGAGACAGGCCAAGATGCTGCAGTGTTTCCCTTCACCAGGCAGCTCCCTGCCTGTTTGAGATGTGCACGATAAAGTGGGAGGATGGATTCAGGGAACCACAGAAGTGGGTGGAATGGGTTATTGCTCTGGGATAAGCAGGGRTAATTATTGGGCAAACACAGCCAAAACAAGGCATTTCTCAGTAGTGAGACTCCTCCAACCCCTGGACAGGTCTTCAGGAATGGCATCATTTAGGCATCATTTCTATCCTAGAAAGGATAGACTAGATCTAAAGGACAGTGCCTGAGGGTTCACATCCAGCTGTATTTCTTATGGGGGTGGGAGAGAGAAGGGCTAAAGGGAGATTTGGGTTTCTGCTCAGTAAGTAGCAATTTCTTCTCTAAATTTCTTCTCTGCTGGAACTGTGTGACTGAAAAGCAAATGGAAAAACAAAAAGAATCCATTTTTCTAGGGAGGGAAATGTTATAATGGAAAGCCATTTTTCTATGGAGGGAAATGTTATCATGGTATCATGGAATGTTTTGGWTTGGARGGGACCTTCAAAATCATCTAGTTCCARCCCCTCTGCTGTGGGCAGAGACACCTTCCACTAGACCAGGTATTTCAAAGGCCCTTCCTACCTGGCYTTGAACATATTCAGGGATGGGCCATCCACAGCATCTCTGGGCAACCTGTGCCAGTGTCTCTCCACCCTCAAAGTGAAGAATGTCTTCCWAATATTTAACCTAAACCTACACTCTTTCAGTTTGAACCCATTCCCCCTTATCCTATCACTCCATGGCCTTGTAAAAAGTCTCTTTCCAGCTCTCTTGTAGCCCCTTTTAGGTACCAGAAGGTGCTCTAAGGTCTCATCAGAGCCTTCTCTTCTGCAGGCTGAATAGCCCCAGCTCTTTCAGCTTGTTTTCATAGGAGAGGTGGATGGAACAGGGAAGAGAAAGGCTCTGTCCTAAATCCACAACTGGAATCTTGACCTCTCAGTAGCACAGGCCCAGGACAGGAGACTGAGGTTCTGTCCCAAGGTGGAAGAGCACTCCTCTTCTGGAGTTTTAAAGATCCCTCTGCTGCAGATCTGGTGAATGGCTGCAGGCAAGCGACACCTGCAATCTGCATGAGGTGAGCACTCCTCCACTGCTCATGGGATAGAGGGCAAAGGAAAACTAACTGAATCCAGCAGGGAGACAAAAYCCAGGGAACTACAAATAATAAAACAATACAGGGAAGGATGGCCTGGTCCTTCCCCAGGGCAGGAAGAGCAGAACTACCAGCAGCAGTGYAGTTTCAAGGCTCAGCCCCATCAATACTCTGTCCCTTGGTGAGCAGGCTCCTGTGGGGACAACTTCCCTAGGAAGTGAGTCACTCCCAATGAAACAGCCACCCTTCCCAAGCCCTTTTCCTCAGATGCAAAGAAAGACTTCATCCTCTCCTGCCAGCTCTGATCCCTTCACCATATGGGAGCWCAGTTACTTCAGCCCAGAAAGCAGGTTTGTCCTGCAGGAATACGCCATGCACAATCCCCTTCCCTCCACTGCTCACATGAAGCCAAGCTGAGCATTCCTCAAAACTTGGTCTGTAAACAGCTGGATACAGCACCTTTTCGAAGAGCATCCTTGTCCCAGACATGTGGCTTGTGTGTGGGAGCACAGACTGGATGTTTTTATAAAGGGATCTCTTCCAAG
>NW_026623704.1:138594-152225 GCF_030028575.1 Malurus melanocephalus
AAAGAAACTTTGACGGAGCTAATTAAATCTGCTGGGTGGGTCCCACGGGAACTAATACTTTGGAGACAGCACGTGGCTCAGCCTGCTATCCCCAGGTAGATCAAGGGTATCCAGGCACTATCTGGGCTATCAGCAGGAATGGAGATAACCCAGTTTGAATACAGACTAGACCTTGAACTTGGCTGCAAAGCCYGTCCTTGCAGGGAGCCTTCCGGARCCTGAAAAAGGAGGTCTCAGCCAGGCTATTTTTAATCAGCCCAGGCCCAAATGTCCTTCASGATTGACCCATACAACCTGTCACTGCATTCCTGCCCCCTGAGCATTGGCAAGGGTGGGCTGTGACTCAGAGGGACACAGCTCYCTGCTCTGTCACAATTTCCCTGCACTGCAGAGCCATAATCCAGAGGTGCCAGAAATACCCGGAGAAAGATTAGCAGCTCAGGCCCAAAGAGAAGCAGGGGGTACCAGCTGTCTCCTGAGAAAGCTGGCTCTCTCCTGAGAGACCTCTAAGCTTGGAGTTATCCTCTCTTGAAAGGAAAGTCAGGGGCTTATTCAAACATCAGCTTCTCTTCCCTGCTGCTGAGCTCTGGCAGAACTGAGGTCCTTTTTAGATGCTGATGACTATTACAGAATAATAATTCCAAACGTATCAGCATGAATCAGCCCAATATCTGCATTAGCCAACAAAGAAAAAAAGCTTTTTTTTTTCCCCGAAGTAGGCAAAATAATTCTAAGGAAGCAAAAACAATAGCGAATTGTTCCAAAGTTTCTGTATATTTCATTCAGAGCTTTCCCTACTGAGTTAACAGCTGATGCCTGTTCAGCAGGAGTGGGAGCTGTCATTTTACAGTTTTCTTACAAATGCAGAAAGGAAAAACCCATAGTATTTCCTTCCAGAACATTTCTGAACATGGAGAGGAATTACTTTTTCAGAGAAAAAGGCATTAGGCATTATTTGATGGATAATTATACTTCACAGGTTCTTGTTATATGGGGGGAAAAACCTCATTGATCACAAGCTCCATGTGAAGATATGGGGCCCAAAGACCACTGCTGTTTCTCTGGGAGCAGCCAGGATGCAGAGACAGGCTTTGATCTTAGCTGTGTGTCAATAAGACATCAAATGCAGACCTCCAGAGGAACATGCTATCACTAATGCACACTCTTGATTGATTTAGACAGCTTGTTTTCCTCCTGCTTTCAAAGGTGATGTTGAAATGCTCTTCCCTGCTGAACTGCCCCATTACTCCTAAGGAGGGCAAAAAAAAGCAAAGGAGAAACTGYTCTGGTGAAATCACAGTGCAAACAAGTGGGGCAGCAGTTACGCCATTTAAAACACCAATGTAGCTAAATATGTCTACTGTCTTCCCAAAACCTGTAGAAATGTGGACATTTTAATGGTTATGTGTGTGTGCTGGGCCCCAGAAGGATCAGAGTCCTGATCTGTTATTACATGGAAAGAACTGTGGGCAGAGAATGAGTGCAGTGTAAGGGCAAGAATCTCCCTGAGTTTTTATTTGGGAATGCTGGCTGAAGTGAGTGATCAATAAAGGCATTGTGCAAACAGCAAATTTGTGCAGAATGTTCTTGTGGGTGTCTGCTCCATATGGAKTAAGACAGAGAGGACACTGGACAACTCTGATGCCACATCATGCAACTGTTAGCTGGGTGAGATTAGAGAGAGGAGAAACACCACTTTGGTCTCTTTGATSGACATTTTTGCTGTTGCAGCTCTCTGAGCTGTGTGAAATACACTCGCTTTGTAACTAATTGAGATGGTCCAAAATGCTAATTCTGATTTCTTCCTCCAAATAAATCATCAGCACTCATTATATTTGCCACTTGCTGCGCAGCATCCAAGTGTCATGTGGACACTTTTAGAAACAAACGCAGAATGGAGAAATAAATTGGCACCTAGAGAATTGTCTTTTGCAATAGATATATGTTATGGTCTGCTGCTTGATTTGTACCTTAAATGCCACAGCTGATCTGTGTAGCTTGGGCTTGATTAAAAGAAACACTAGAATGAAAATTAGAATCAGCAGACAGTGTTTATTTTTCTGCCTTCTGCATGTGAAATAAAAAGGAAAGAAGAGAGCAAAGGAAAGAAGGAAGGGGCAGGAAACTGATGGCCAATGTCCTGCTAAGGCTGTCCTGCTGTCCTTCCCTGTCCTAACAGGGAAGCTGTTGACTCTGGACTACAGGCAGGCCATGTCTGAATTAGGTGCCAAGGTACCTGGGATCAAGAGACCCACATGCAATTCCCACCTTCTGGGAATGCCAGAAGAGAAATATCTAACTTAGGCACTGGCAGCCACTACCAGAAGCTAGCACTGCACCGTGGTCAGAGTAAGTTTTATTTTGTAGAAAAAGTAAGCAGTGGATGCATTTGGGAGCTGAGAAGCAGCAAAAGTCAAATGCCCCTTTCTGACAAAGTCCACCCTACCAGAAAGGAAAGAYTTGGGTTTTGGTTTGTTTTTCCATGTCTTGTGTTGTTGAACTGGAAGAGCCTGTTGGGAAGGCTGTGAGGGAATTGAGAGCAGACAAGCTCACAGCTTGAAAAAACAAACTGTGCTCTCTCTCAGAGTGCATAGGGTTTGCCATAGGGTTTGCTTGGGCAGGGATTGCTCTCTGCCATGCTCCTTAATGGCACATGAAGGCAGCCTGGTCTGAAAGTGATCTTAGCATGTGGTGTTTATAAACCATCCCTTGGGAAGGACGTTGGCTTGTGCTGTATTGCACTCACGGGTTTATCTGTGAATTTGTGCWCTTCAGGCTGCTCTAGGCCTGGATGCAAAAAGGGATTTGCTGCTACTCTCCAAACTGGAGAGTTGCCTGCTCTGTTCCTTGAGATTGGAGTATCATCCTTACACAAATACAACCATGATATCCCTGGGAGATGCCTCTCTCCAGCTCTTACACCTCTGCACTCACAGCTGAAATATCTAACCTTCCTACTTTCCTTCCACATTCATGGGCTGTCAATTGGCCTTAGGCAGAGTAACTGATGAATAGATTCTTCTGGTTGGAGAGGACAGATGAACCAGGCTTTTTTTTGAACCCTTCCCTGCAGTTTGAGAGTCCTTGGAGCCTCAAAGGCAGACCAAGTTGGCCTGGAAGATCAGGGCAGACAAAGAGTGGTTTCTTGTTAAAACCAGAAATGGACTGCTGCRATAAATCTGAGAGGTGAATATGAATCTCTCCTGATTCTGGGGTGAATCTGGCTTCCTCCTTGTGCTTGGAAAAGGAAAATTATCTCTGGTTATGAGGATGTTTGTGGAGGTCAAYAAGCCAGGTTAGATATTTCTAGCTTCACACATGCACACGTGAACTAACTCCATCCCTTACCAGCTCCACAAAAAATMCCCCTGCAGGGCCAGCAACTATTCTGAGGCAGAGAAAACATCCAAAAATCTCTTGGGGAGGAAGAAGGAAGAAGCTGGATTTTTGCTTCTGCTGCTGTAACTCATTTCTWGGCCATTTGTGCTTGTCCTGGTGCTCAGGTTAGGAAAGGAATACTCAGTATCAGATTTTACCAGTCTGGTAAGTGCAATGCAGAAGGGAGTATAYAGGAGCAGAAATCTTGCCTAGTGACTATTTTGTATCAGTATTTAACAGTTCCAGGACTTGATTTGACTACAAGGGAACTACAATCCTGTGGCTTGGCTTGGCATAGCTTGATGGACTRTGAGTAAAACTTGCTGAGATGGCAGCTTATCTTCCACTGAACAGGAGCTGGTGTTGATGAAGAGCCACAGGCATCCTCTGCAGCACTCCAGGAGAGGCTGCTAGGTGGGATGAAGTGCACAGAGTTTGTCTAGCAGGCTAACATGACCAGAGCACAAGTGAGGAGACTGGTCATGATAGAGGAAGTCTTGGGTTTATTCACAAGAGGATGACAAGAGAAGACAACTCCATGCATAAAGGCTCTTTGAGATGGTAAGAGCAATTTTAAATTATCCTTTCCCAAAGAATCAGTTGGGATAAACTATGTTCACCTCTATAAGTCTTCTCAGCACAGAGGTCAGTGGTGATGATCTTAGCAAAATGCTTATGAGTGTTCTGTGACTTTTGCCAAAACGGAGTAATGGACTTTTGCTGATGCATATGGAGTAATAAGAGGTTTGTTGTGTTTTCCTTAATGCTCCTATTCTAACATGGAAGTCAGAAATGTCACTTCTGCTGTTAAGAAAGCTCCTGTTATAATTTGATGACATGCTGCTGAGCACTGTAGATCTGAGGAACACAGGACACAGTATGAGAGTTGCTAACCAGAATGGGAAACACACTGGGATTACTGGAGGAGATATAGAGAAATCTGTGGGCTGCTATGGTTCAAGAGGGACTGGCATCCCATGTTGGAGGGCAGACATGTGAATTAAAGCAGAGCAGGGGGCTGGATTGGAGAGAATGCCTGAAATATCTAATTATGCACAAAACAGAGTAAGAGATTGGTGGGAGTAGGATGGAGGAGGCAGTTTCAAACCCAAAAAGAAAACAAAAACATGCTGGGGGAGCAGTATTGCCCAGGCTGAGATCTGCCACTTAATAACACTTGACAAAATGAAAAATTTCTCCTTCGTAAAGATCTGCCAGGGGATGCCTCAGCTATCTGGGGTCAGTGGTTAACACTTCTACCTCTTTTCCTATTGCKCCACTGAGATGAGGAGCTGGCCCACATCTGAGGGAGGAAAGAAACTCGCTGTGGACCATGAAGCAGCAGGATTTGCCAGAGCTTGCCTCTGACTGCCCAGCCCAGCCCTGAGATACAGCTCAGTCAGGCTCGTGTTTGACTTCAGCAGACACTGCTTGTGGGCTTTGTAGAGGTGCACAGGGATAATCAGGATTTGGTTTCTGTTTGCTTCCTAATTTCAGCCCCTGCTGTGAGATTTGGATGTTTCTGAGCATTCTGTATTAGCTTCAATGATTAAAAAATTATTTCAATGCTTAGTGAAGAAGATGCATGGTCTATCATTGAAGCCACTTAGCAACAGGACTCATTAAGACACGTATTAGCACAGAAAGATACCCTTGCCCCAGCGCCCTCTTGGAATGACTATCCACTCATCTAAACAAGATAAAGGTCTTTGCTGGCCTCCTCTGAGGCTAGGGGATAAAGCAGTCAACTGTAAAACRAGATTTCTTGGTTCTTTTTCTGGCTTCAACTATGCGTCAGTATGTGGATCTGGGCAAATCATTTCACCTGCTTCAGTGCCTCAGTTCCCCCACAGGTAAGATAAGCACAACAATGTATAAGCACTCTGGGGAAATGACTTTCAAGTGCCTAAGCTCATTAGAGAAAAAACAACCAGTGCAGTGAATAAAACTGTCTCAGCCTCTTGCTGGTAGTTTGTACTAACCACACAGTTCACTTTGTCCTCCCGAAGCCCCACAYACAGTCAGCTAATTACAGGGGAGAAAAAAGATCTTCTCCTAGCTCCTTACCACCTGGTGGTAGCCAGGCACAGATGTTAAAACTTGTCATTTGGCTCCAAAGAATTAATTTCAGGCAAAGCATTTCTTGTTATCCTTCAAGGAAGGAAAGGGTCTGCCAGTTCTGGGGCAGGATCTAATTTTGCTCCTAGGAACACTGTTAAATACCACGACTGAAAAGAGAACAGTAGTACTTTGTCTTTTATTCCCAGAGTCAATTCACTGAATCTCTCAGGCAGCAACATTCTTAGGAGGAAAAACTGCAGTGGGGTGGAGGAAGCAGGTGTAAGAGCAGACATTGTGGTCCACAGTGAAAAAGCTGAGGCATTCCTGATTCTTCAGCTTACATGCAGGACACTGAACTTCATACCTGGCTGCACAAGCCTTGGTCACACCTTAGTGTGTAGTAAGGGTAAGGGAAGCATAAAAGCAGGGAAGATGAGGGAAGAAAAATGGGTGTAGGTGAGAAACTAAGGTGTGACTGAAAATGTTTCCTGAGGAAAGGAGGKGGAACAGAAGAAATGAGGTTAATGGGAATGTGAAAGTAGGAGAAAGGAGGAGGAGGAATGAACAAGGGTGAGGGAGCAGGAGACCAAGTGGGGCAGCAAGCAAGAGGCACAGTCAAATCATCTGAGCTCTCTCTGAAGAGATTGCCTATTTTGTTTGTGCCTTTTTTTTGTGTGTGATCTTGCCTTAAAATTGCAGGAATGTGGCGGCACAGCACTGGCGCTCTGATTTATTAATTCCATCCCGTCCCACAAGCCCATAAAACAAAAGCATCTGTGTTTGCTCAAGAGAAAACCATGAAGGGCCTCATTCACGTCAGAGGTGGAGAGAGAAGCTGGCAGATACAGGAAAGTCATCGTCTCCTCCTTCCTTTTCACCTTTGTGTAGATCTGGGCTGGGGGAAGGGCCTCGGGAGTGAAGGATCCAGGGGATGAGGTATCAGAAGGGGGAAAGTTAAAATCACTGGCAATTTGTGCTGGAGAAAGTGGAGGGCAGCCACAATGAAMACAATAGGCTGGACCAGTGAGGAAGGCACCCCAGCACAGCAGAGAGGACAAGATGCCTTGCTGCCACCCAGGCTCACCCAGCACTGGTGTCTGAAGTGGCACTTGGTGCAGCATTACCCAATGAACGTCAGTCCTATTGCTGTGGTCACCATCAGGGCTTTCACCAAGCCCAGCACTGTTGCCTGACCTAGAGGTACGGACATAACCATAATAATAAATTGAATCTGCCAGTCGTGTAAGAAATACCCCTTTACAGCTGTTTTTAGCTTTCAGAATGAGGGAGGGTCAGGGCTAGATGAAGGTTAACTATCCTACTTTAACAACTGGGGCATGAAGAGGGAGAGGAGGCAGCAACCTCTACTCCTGCCAGGCAAGGATCAACTGTGCTGTTCCTATCAAAAGGCACTGGGAGATTTTTGTTGGGAGCAGAGGACCTTGCTAAAACCCTGCCCTTAAGGACAGTGTCTTYAGAAGCCAGGCTGCCCTGGGGAATGTCATCTCAGGGGAAGCAGGGTCTGCAAGTTACTGCTGCCTGCCTGGCCCTTGGCTTTCCCTCCAAGCTCTCCCACACAAGGATTGCTGAGGAGCAATCCTGCTTTGCTTAGCAAATCGCAGTTCCCATGTGCCCTGTACTCCCACACACAGACCCACCGTGAACTTACAGAACGAGACAACACTGCTGCTCTAAAATCTTTTATCCAGAGCTGAGATTGCCCGACTGCTAACCTTGTTCAGCTCCAAGTAATCCCAGCACTTTGCTTGGCTAGAGGTTGGCTGTACTGGGAATAAATGCCCTTGCTCTTATTGACAAGGGGTAACATCCAAAGAAAACCATTTCCTTTCGTAATTCAGCATTATTCATCGACCAGCACCACATAAAGTTGGCAGGATGCTGGCAGTCTGCTAAAATCCACAACATGGGCAGAGGAAGTGGCAGCGTAAGCACCACTGGACCAACTYAAATCTCAGCAGAATTTGACCTGAGCCTGCTCCAGCTGACAAAGCCCAAATCTTCAGGAGCTAAGTGTCAGCACACAGGYTGGAAAACTCATATTTTTTGCTTCTGCCTGGAAATTATAATATGCCTCAGTGATTTTTCACTTGAACACATCTGTATCCCTTTGTCCTCTCTTACATTGATCAGTGTTATGGGTTTTGGAAGGTATAAGAAATCCTCTGCTAGAGGATGTGAGAGGTTCAGCCCTGAAGTTTTGGTTCTATTTCAAGTGAACTGCTTTGCCCAATGATGAACAACCTACTATCCATCAAAATCTCTCCTCTTCCTGAATCCTACAATCATCAKCAGCAGCACCTTGTGGCAGAGTTCCTTATGTCACTGTGCACAGCATGGGAAAATACTTACTTTTATCATCAAATTGCTACCCTTTCATGTTCTYCTGAATGCAGTCCAGTTTCTCTACTGAGAAAATCCCTGTAGAGAAGCATTCATTCTCCCTCTTCTGTGCTGTTGATTGCTTTGTTTTTCACCCCCATGTCCCTCCTGATGTGTCTTCTGTGCTAACTATACCCATCTTAAGGAATCTCTCTGTGCACCAGGCATTAGTGGGATTACCTGATCAGAGTAGGGATGAACAGTAAATGGAGTCTGAAGGTCCCTGTGCCTGGAGCTGTGGATCTCAGTTCTGTGTCTCAGACCTGGGAATTTTTGTCTCGTGAGGCAACTTAGCTCACGTTTTATAAATTCTCAGGAATCTGCAGAGTGCGATGTTTTGGTCTCAGRGAGAAAGATGTCAGACAGCCCCCCACACTGTGTGGTGGAGGAAGCCAACAAGGCAGTTGACTGAACACTTGGGAACACTGGCAAAGTAGATAAATTTGAGCTTTTAAGGAAAGGCCTTTGGGAGCACTAATGTCACAYGAGAGCAAGCTAGAAGAGACTTCAAGCTCTTAATTATGAGCCTACACAGCCTAAAAAAGCATGAATGATTAAAGGTTCAAGTTTTTTTAAGTGTGCTGACCGTGGGTCGAGGTGCAGTTTGGCGACATACCCCACCCTGGAGGAATTGATGGGGTCTGAGCAGTGTCCCTTTCGAAGAACTGGCCTTAGGCAGTCATGCCTGCACCCGAGAYGAGGGTGCTGACAGCCACAGGTCTCGTCCATGCCCTGTATTTATTAATCTTCTGTGTTAGTGGTAGGTTTTAAATCTGCTAGGCTGAGCTGTTTCCCAGCAAGCACTTCCCAGAGACGCAGGGGCCTCTCGCCTGTGAGACAGATGATCTGGGGCTGTCTCAGCTCTGACGCGATGAGCTGCAGTGTCTCCCTTGTAAAGTGAGGGTAGTCATCCTGACAAACAGCTCTGTATGTGGGCAGGGAGTGCTCTTAATCACACACACGGAGTACTTGGAGATCTCGGGATGGGAAGCGGWGCAGAAAAGCATAACGCTTATTATTAGGCGGAAAGGCCAGGGGCAAAAAGGGCAAAGTGATTTTAGACTTCTCCAGGGCCCTGGAGGTGTACGGGACCCAGATTCCAGTCTGGCTTATTACCTCCTTTTTTAGGCTTCTTCTTTTATTAGGAACAATTAGATACAAGGAGGAAGGGGACAGATATCATCTTTCCTGTGTACATCCTGCAGAATAATTGCAGAGCTTTCCCAGAGCAATTTTGCATGCTCAGTAAAGGGCATCTTTGAAGCCTATCAAATATCTCATCCCTTGTAGGCATACATATGAAGGCTTGCAGCACACGTCTTTATTAATCCCAAATACTATGAACAGAAAAGACCACTGAAAGCACTCAAGGAGAGGAAGAAGAGGCCTTGGAAGTAATTCCAAGAGCTGGATGGGATTGTGGGGCAGCTTCTTATGGTTGGGTCAGGATCATTGCCCCCAGAGGCATTAGAGGAAAGCAGGAGGTGACTGTGCCTGCAGCACCAACACCCTGGGAGAGAGGGGCAGCAGAGGCTGGAGTTATGAAGATGCTGAAAAACACAGGAATGTGTAGAGCACTGCCACTGGAAGGTGATTACCGTGGTGAAGAGGGGAGGAAAGCCATCCAGGGGTATGGCTGGAGAGAATCCAATCCAGGCTCCTGCCAGCAAGCTGCCTGCTAGGTATGACTTTGATCTCGGACACTAAGGACATCTCCTGGCCTGCTGCTGAAGCAGAGGAAAGTTCCCTGCCAAAAAGCATCTTTACCAATGCTTCATAGGCAAGAAGAAAGRATGCTGGGTACACAGGAGACACAGCCTTGAGCTGTCCCGTACAACCTTGGACACTCTGCAGGGAAGGTGTCATTAGAGAACACAGGCACTAAGCACAAAGAYACTCCCAAACCATGGAAAGAATATGAATTTAAGGGCTGCACWCTATGGAAGTGTTTTCTCTCTTGAGCACATTTAGCTGCTGTATAGYTCTGTACAGCTCCCTAGGCAACAGTCTTCCCAAATGACACTGTAACAAAGCCCAAAGGTGCGGGAGCTTCCCTCATYAAAACCCTTGTCGTGGGAGCAAGTGTCCTCAGCCCAACTGCTTTGTTTTCTATCCCGTGGCTGTTAAAGTGTCTTGCAAGGCAGGCTTGAGGCCCTTTGTTGTAAAGGTGGCTGCATCTCAGCTGTGCTCTGTGTCAGCTGGTTGAAATGCTTTGGGATTGCCTAGATTATTTATTTATTATTATTATTATTATTATTTTTATTATTATTATTACTGCTATTACTATTATTACTATTATTGTTATTACACTGAAAATGCCAAGGAAGAGCTTTAACTTGATCTCATCAGATTCCTGAAACACCCGATACGACGTGTAAGCTGCAAATCTACCTCTGTACGTTAACTGCTCTGCGGAGCTTTAATTCAATGCAGTCTGGAGCGCCCTGAAAGCARCACCAGAGTCACCCCTGGGAGGRAGGGAGGGATGGAGGGCAGGAATCAGAGCCACRGAGCTCCTGGGCTCACACTGGGCAGGCACAGTGCACACTCAGCCGCTGGCGCTCACACACGGTCTGTATCCCAGGTGTGCCTGCCAACAGAGAGTTTCCAGGAAACCACGGAGCAGGCACCAACCAAAAGTGATTGAGGCCCCACATCCTGCTTCAGGGCATGGAGAAAAGGGGATTGGCAGCATGCGTGGCTGCAAACAGATGTGATACACGCTGTCACACACAGCTCTGCCAGTGGCCTCCTCCTGCCCTGTAACCCACTCTATTGCCCGAGACTGAGGTCCCCAYAATCTCYTATCAAAGAATCTCATTTTGGAGTWATGATGGCCTCCCTTCTGTGAGGTTCCTATCCTATCTGTGCACCTGTCTCCCAGCTTGTGGAAGTGCTATATGGCCCCTGCTCCTAGTYCTGTCTGAGGCTAGTGAGGTCAGTGCTTTGCTCTTTTGCTGGCTGTCCGGGCAAGGCGTGAAACTCCCCATCAATTTTCCCCTTTTTGCACCTRATGAGATTTAAGCCGAAGCAGAAGTGGGTGATCAGACTCGTGTGTGAGGCTCCTGAACCCTGCTCAAGGAAGCTTCCTCTGGCTCCAGAAAACGATCTGAAAGCACCTGCAGAGGCTGCACCGCTCGCTCTCCCCCACTCGCTTGCTGAGCTGTGTGGACTTCAAGTTGTTGGATGGGTATTTACAGCTTGTCATTATTGCTCTGCTACCAATGCTTGGTGCTGCGCTGCTGATTTGAACACCCCTTCTCTCCAGCTGCACAGAAATTGCCCCTTGGCAGGTTTCCCTAAGGAGTTACTCAGGATCTGGCCGCTTCTCTSMAGATTTGCAGCACYTTGAGGGGTTTCTCTCTGTCACACKWWMGCTGCTGAGCCTYCYCCTCTTCTCCCCTGSCCCGAGGCTGGATGGGTGAGTGGCCAGAGTGGGATGCCGAAAAAAAGTACTTTCCAACTCACCTAGCAACATCCACCCCAAACTCTGCTCCAGAAAACCAGCAAGTGCATCCCTCGGTAGATGCCCGTGTGCCAGGCAGAGGTAGAAACGGGCAGAACCCTTCTCCAGACCTCTTCTTGCCCTCTCCCAAATCACCCTCACAGGAGGGGATGCCCATTTGGGGCCGGTTCCCTACCTGTGCCTGCACACAAACCCCATCGCCCTTCTGTAGTTTGGCTTCTCCGGTATTTGTCACCGAGAGGCGCAGTAAAACCTCTCCGGGAGCAGCGGCGTGCCCGGGACCCGCGTTTGGGTACCCTCGCCCGSAGATCCCAGCGGCGAGATTCCCGGCTGGATACACACCAGGAATGGGGGCATCTCCCCACCGCTGGAAAATTCCAGCCCGRGAGTGGGATGTCGCTCCTCTGGAAGGAGTCCGGACCGAGGTGTGAGGGGATGCAAGGACAGCGGCTCCCGGTAAAGCTCGGAGCCGGTTCGGGCGCTGAGCAGGGATGAAGTTCGGGGATATATCTGCCGGTCGCGGGGCTCGGGATCCATCCAGCGCCAAGCACCGGCGAACCGCAAGGTCACCGCCGTATCCCCGGCGCTGCTCCCACCCTCAAAACCCCCCTACCCGAGCGCGGCTTCTCCCGCTTACCTGGCGAGATGGGCCGGTCACGGCGGAGACGCCGGGGTGCCTGGAGCGGGGCGGCACCGYTCCCGGGGCTGCCGGGGGAGCATCGCCCGCCGCCGGGCGGAGGCGTGTCCTCCCTTCGCCCTGGGAWCGGCACCGGGACCGGCACCGGGACCGGCCCGTCGGCGCTGCCGGTGGATGGCGGCGCCCGCCCTCAGACGGCGCCGGCGATGCGGTTACGGGCGGCGCGGAGCTGATTTAAGGCCACCCCGTGCAGGGGGTGGGGGAGCGCCGAGGGCCGCCCGCAGCGGCTGCTGCGCGCCGCGCATCCCGCGGGGCCACCTTAAACCGGGAAGGGGCGAGCAGGAGCCGGCGAGSGGGGAAGGAGCGGCGAGGAGGCGACCCGAGCTGGGAAAAGGGGGAGAGGAGAGCGGGGCCGGGCACCCTCCAACAGGGAGGGTTCGCTGCCCCGGACCGGCCGCTGCTCTTCCCGCCGAGGGCGAGGGGCGGGATTTTCCTTTTCCCGTCCCGGGGGTCTCGCTTTGCCGCTGRCCGGGTGCTGGAGTGATTTCTCGCTCCGGCTGCTGCAAGGAAGAGCCACCTGCCGTGGCTACAGCCCGTGCTGTAGGGTTGGCTACCGATAAGGCAACCTAGGGGATTTGGTCCTCCACCTGGCTTCTTATACGCACATAGCCACTGCGTGCCTCAGTTTCCCTAGGTGGGATGATGGTGATGTTACTGCAACCACTTCCCACTGCAGCAGCCGCTGGGCTGTTCCTCGCTCTTGCCACCTGAACAGCCACAGTCGAGTGGCCTCTGCCTCGGAGCAGGTTAAGGGGGAGCAGAAGATGGGCCTGGTACAGTTTTTCCCTTGCTTGCCTCCATTATGAGCTGTTTCTCAGCCATAGTAAAGTCACTATGCTGCTTGAAAGGGGGTGTGAGAAGCAGTTCTTCGTTCATCCTCCCAGTTGGGGCTGGATGCACAGAGGGCAGAAGTGAGGGCTGTCACACCTCAGCCCTGCTGTAGGACACTTGGTGCACTGGGCTGCACAGCACTCATCTATCCCTCCCCCATCCTTCTGAGGATTGTGACTGCCATATTCCTGCAATTTGTCCTGAAGAGGTTTCAGCAAAACAGCTCTCAGCAAACCATGAGACACAGAGGATAGCACAGTCCCAGGCTTGGGTGRGCACYTGTTGATCAAGTTTGGCTCCAGGTMACAAAGCCCCTGCCATGGGATGCAGTAAGCAGGCTAAAATATTTGGAGATCCCTGGCTGGCTCTTGGAGAACAAGAGAAGTCTGTCTTCTCAGGTTAGCTGGCAGGTGTTGGCCATGTTTCTTTCTGGAGTAGGCATTGTTGAAAACACCTTGGAAAGAAAGACATCAAGCAACATTTTACAGCCCAAATGACATGTTCAAAGTGGAACACAGAGGAAAATCCAACACAGGCAAAGCAGCAGCCCAGTCCTATTGCTTTGCTCACCAGCTTCTCCCTTTGCCAAGGGAACATTTTGAGGAGGATGTGTTCAGCGTCCAGCAGGATTATGGCCATCCTCACCACTGCCATGGCCATGACTGTGCAGACCCAATGGCTGTGTCCTTCTGTGCTTCTCCCCCAGTCAGAGCAGGGCATGAAGAGCTGCTCTTCACCAAGTGTACTGAGGGTTGGCATGGCATCCCAGGCTGCCTTTAATGGGAGGAAGCCATCTGT